>NW_028233499.1:0-103518 GCF_054856555.1 Leptonotus elevatus | reverse complement strand
CACCTGAAGTGTACAATCAGGCTGAAAATGCATTTAAAGCCATAAAAAGTTCATTTTGGCTCTCACACCTTAACTAAATGTTGTAGACTCAAACTTTTTGCTGTCATTAGTGTATTTTAGCAAAATGAAGATGATTCAAGCATTAATTTCATTGTGCTTTTGCTCATTTTGAAGATTTTGACATTTTCACCTGAAGTGTACAATCGGGCTGAAAATGCATTTAAAGCCATAAAAAGTTCATTTTGGCTCTCACACCTTAACTAAATGTTGTAGACTCAAACTTTTTGCTGTCATTAGTGTATTTTAGCAAAATGAAGATGATTCAAGCATTAATTTCATTGTGCTTTTGCTCATTTTGAAGATTTTGACATTTTCACCTGAAGTGTACAATTAGGGGCTGAAAACGCGTTTAAAGCAATAAAAAGTTCATTTTGGCTCTCACACCTTAACTAAATGTTGTAGACTCAAACTTTTTGCTGTCATTAGTATATTTTAGCAAAATGAAGATGATTCAAGCATTAATTTTATTGTGCTTTTGCTCATTTTGAAGATTTTGACATTTTCACCTGAAGTGTACAATCGGGCTGAAAATGCATTTAAAGCCATAAAAAGTTCATTTTGGCTCTCACACCTTAACTAAATGTTGTAGACTCAAACTTTTTGCTGTCATTAGTGTATTTTAGCAAAATGAAGATGATTCAAGCATTAATTTCATTGTGCTTTTGCTCATTTTGAAGATTTTGACATTTTCACCTGAAGTGTACAATCAGGCTGAAAATGCATTTAAAGCCATAAAAAGTTCATTTTGGCTCTCACACCTTAACTAAATGTTGTAGACTCAAACTTTTTGCTGTCATTAGTGTATTTTAGCAAAATGAAGATGATTCAAGCATTAATTTCATTGTGCTTTTGCTCATTTTGAAGATTTTGACATTTTCACCTGAAGTGTACAATCAGGCTGAAAATGCATTTAAAGCCATAAAAAGTTCATTTTGGCTCTCACACCTTAACTAAATGTTGTAGACTCAAACTTTTTGCTGTCATTAGTGTATTTTAGCAAAATGAAGATGATTCAAGCATTAATTTCATTGTGCTTTTGCTCATTTTGAAGATTTTGACATTTTCACCTGAAGTGTACAATTAGGGGCTGAAAACGCGTTTAAAGCAATAAAAAGTTCATTTTGGCTCTCACACCTTAACTAAATGTTGTAGACTCAAACTTTTTGCTGTCATTAGTATATTTTAGCAAAATGAAGATGATTCAAGCATTAATTTTATTGTGCTTTTGCTCATTTTGAAGATTTTGACATTTTCACCTGAAGTGTACAATCGGGCTGAAAATGCATTTAAAGCCATAAAAAGTTCATTTTGGCTCTCACACCTTAACTAAATGTTGTAGACTCAAACTTTTTGCTGTCATTAGTGTATTTTAGCAAAATGAAGATGATTCAAGCATTAATTTCATTGTGCTTTTGCTCATTTTGAAGATTTTGACATTTTCACCTGAAGTGTACAATCGGGCTGAAAATGCATTTAAAGCCATAAAAAGTTCATTTTGGCTCTCACACCTTAACTAAATGTTGTAGACTCAAACTTTTTGCTGTCATTAGTGTATGTTAGCAAAATGAAGATGATTCAAGCATTAATTTCATTGTGCTTTTGCTCATTTTGAAGATTTTGACATTTTCACCTGAAGTGTACAATCAGGCTGAAAATGCATTTAAAGCCATAAAAAGTTCATTTTGGCTCTCACACCTTAACTAAATGTTGTAGACTCAAACTTTTTGCTGTCATTAGTGTATTTTAGCAAAATGAAGATGATTCAAGCATTAATTTCATTGTGCTTTTGCTCATTTTGAAGATTTTGACATTTTCACCTGAAGTGTACAATCAGGCTGAAAATGCATTTAAAGCCATAAAAAGTTCATTTTGGCTCTCACACCTTAACTAAATGTTGTAGACTCAAACTTTTTGCTGTCATTAGTGTATGTTAGCAAAATGAAGATGATTCAAGCATTAATTTCATTGTGCTTTTGCTCATTTTGAAGATTTTGACATTTTCACCTGAAGTGTACAATCAGGCTGAAAATGCATTTAAAGCCATAAAAAGTTCATTTTGGCTCTCACACCTTAACTAAATGTTGTAGACTCAAACTTTTTGCTGTCATTAGTGTATTTTAGCAAAATGAAGATGATTCAAGCATTAATTTCATTGTGCTTTTGCTCATTTTGAAGATTTTGACATTTTCACCTGAAGTCTACAATCAGGCTGAAAATGCATTTAAAGCCATAAAAAGTTAATTTTGGCTCTCACACCTTAACTAAATGTTGTAGACTCAAACTTTTTGCTGTCATTAGTGTATTTTAGCAAAATGAAGATGATTCAAGCATTAATTTCATTGTGCTTTTGCTCATTTTGAAGATTTTGACATTTTCACCTGAAGTGTACAATCAGGCTGAAAATGCATTTAAAGCCATAAAAAGTTCATTTTGGCTCTCACACCTTAACTAAATGTTGTAGACTCAAACTTTTTGCTGTCATTAGTGTATGTTAGCAAAATGAAGATGATTCAAGCATTAATTTCATTGTGCTTTTGCTCATTTTGAAGATTTTGACATTTTCACCTGAAGTGTACAATCAGGCTGAAAATGCATTTAAAGCCATAAAAAGTTCATTTTGGCTCTCACACCTTAACTAAATGTTGTAGACTCAAACTTTTTGCTGTCATTAGTGTATTTTAGCAAAATGAAGATGATTCAAGCATTAATTTCATTGTGCTTTTGCTCATTTTGAAGATTTTGACATTTTCACCTGAAGTGTACAATCAGGCTGAAAATGCATTTAAAGCCATAAAAAGTTCATTTTGGCTCTCACACCTTAACTAAATGTTGTAGACTCAAACTTTTTGCTGTCATTAGTGTATTTTAGCAAAATGAAGATGATTCAAGCATTAATTTCATTGTGCTTTTGCTCATTTTGAAGATTTTGACATTTTCACCTGAAGTGTACAATCGGGCTGAAAATGCATTTAAAGCCATAAAAAGTTCATTTTGGCTCTCACACCTTAACTAAATGTTGTAGACTCAAACTTTTTGCTGTCATTAGTGTATTTTAGCAAAATGAAGATGATTCAAGCATTAATTTCATTGTGCTTTTGCTCATTTTGAAGATTTTGACATTTTCACCTGAAGTGTACAATTAGGGGCTGAAAACGCGTTTAAAGCAATAAAAAGTTCATTTTGGCTCTCACACCTTAACTAAATGTTGTAGACTCAAACTTTTTGCTGTCATTAGTATATTTTAGCAAAATGAAGATGATTCAAGCATTAATTTTATTGTGCTTTTGCTCATTTTGAAGATTTTGACATTTTCACCTGAAGTGTACAATCGGGCTGAAAATGCATTTAAAGCCATAAAAAGTTCATTTTGGCTCTCACACCTTAACTAAATGTTGTAGACTCAAACTTTTTGCTGTCATTAGTGTATTTTAGCAAAATGAAGATGATTCAAGCATTAATTTCATTGTGCTTTTGCTCATTTTGAAGATTTTGACATTTTCACCTGAAGTGTACAATCAGGCTGAAAATGCATTTAAAGCCATAAAAAGTTCATTTTGGCTCTCACACCTTAACTAAATGTTGTAGACTCAAACTTTTTGTTGTCATTAGTGTATTTTAGCAAAATGAAGATGATTCAAGCATTAATTTCATTGTGCTTTTGCTCATTTTGAAGATTTTGACATTTTCACCTGAAGTCTACAATCAGGCTGAAAATGCATTTAAAGCCATAAAAAGTTCATTTTGGCTCTCACACCTTAACTAAATGTTGTAGACTCAAACTTGTTGCTGTCATTAGTGTATTTTAGCAAAATGAAGATGATTCAAGCATTAATTTCATTGTGCTTTTGCTCATTTTGAAGATTTTGACATTTTCACCTGAAGTCTACAATCAGGCTGAAAATGCATTTAAAGCCATAAAAAGTTCATTTTGGCTCTCACACCTTAACTAAATGTTGTAGACTCAAACTTTTTGCTGTCATTAGTGTATTTTAGCAAAATGAAGATGATTCAAGCATTAATTTCATTGTGCTTTTGCTCATTTTTAAGATTTTGACATTTTCACCTGAAGTGTACAATTAGGGGCTGAAAACGCGTTTAAAGCAATAAAAAGTTCATTTTGGCTCTCACACCTTAACTAAATGTTGTAGACTCAAACTTTTTGCTGTCATTAGTATATTTTAGCAAAATGAAGATGATTCAAGCATTAATTTCATTGTGCTTTTGCTCATTTTGAAGATTTTGACATTTTCACCTGAAGTGTACAATCAGGCTGAAAATGCATTTAAAGCCATAAAAAGTTCATTTTGGCTCTCACACCTTAACTAAATGTTGTAGACTCAAACTTTTTGCTGTCATTAGTGTATTTTAGCAAAATGAAGATGATTCAAGCATTAATTTCATTGTGCTTTTGCTCATTTTGAAGATTTTGACATTTTCACCTGAAGTGTACAATCAGGCTGAAAATGCATTTAAAGCCATAAAAAGTTCATTTTGGCTCTCACACCTTAACTAAATGTTGTAGACTCAAACTTTTTGCTGTCATTAGTGTATGTTAGCAAAATGAAGATGATTCAAGCATTAATTTCATTGTGCTTTTGCTCATTTTGAAGATTTTGACATTTTCACCTGAAGTGTACAATCAGGCTGAAAATGCATTTAAAGCCATAAAAAGTTCATTTTGGCTCTCACACCTTAACTAAATGTTGTAGACTCAAACTTTTTGCTGTCATTAGTGTATTTTAGCAAAATGAAGATGATTCAAGCATTAATTTCATTGTGCTTTTGCTCATTTTGAAGATTTTGACATTTTCACCTGAAGTGTACAATCAGGCTGAAAATGCATTTAAAGCCATAAAAAGTTCATTTTGGCTCTCACACCTTAACTAAATGTTGTAGACTCAAACTTTTTGCTGTCATTAGTGTATTTTAGCAAAATGAAGATGATTCAAGCATTAATTTCATTGTGCTTTTGCTCATTTTGAAGATTTTGACATTTTCACCTGAAGTGTACAATCGGGCTGAAAATGCATTTAAAGCCATAAAAAGTTCATTTTGGCTCTCACACCTTAACTAAATGTTGTAGACTCAAACTTTTTGCTGTCATTAGTGTATTTTAGCAAAATGAAGATGATTCAAGCATTAATTTCATTGTGCTTTTGCTCATTTTGAAGATTTTGACATTTTCACCTGAAGTGTACAATTAGGGGCTGAAAACGCGTTTAAAGCAATAAAAAGTTCATTTTGGCTCTCACACCTTAACTAAATGTTGTAGACTCAAACTTTTTGCTGTCATTAGTATATTTTAGCAAAATGAAGATGATTCAAGCATTAATTTTATTGTGCTTTTGCTCATTTTGAAGATTTTGACATTTTCACCTGAAGTGTACAATCGGGCTGAAAATGCATTTAAAGCCATAAAAAGTTCATTTTGGCTCTCACACCTTAACTAAATGTTGTAGACTCAAACTTTTTGCTGTCATTAGTGTATTTTAGCAAAATGAAGATGATTCAAGCATTAATTTCATTGTGCTTTTGCTCATTTTGAAGATTTTGACATTTTCACCTGAAGTGTACAATCAGGCTGAAAATGCATTTAAAGCCATAAAAAGTTCATTTTGGCTCTCACACCTTAACTAAATGTTGTAGACTCAAACTTTTTGTTGTCATTAGTGTATTTTAGCAAAATGAAGATGATTCAAGCATTAATTTCATTGTGCTTTTGCTCATTTTGAAGATTTTGACATTTTCACCTGAAGTCTACAATCAGGCTGAAAATGCATTTAAAGCCATAAAAAGTTCATTTTGGCTCTCACACCTTAACTAAATGTTGTAGACTCAAACTTTTTGCTGTCATTAGTGTATTTTAGCAAAATGAAGATGATTCAAGCATTAATTTCATTGTGCTTTTGCTCATTTTTAAGATTTTGACATTTTCACCTGAAGTGTACAATTAGGGGCTGAAAACGCGTTTAAAGCAATAAAAAGTTCATTTTGGCTCTCACACCTTAACTAAATGTTGTAGACTCAAACTTTTTGCTGTCATTAGTATATTTTAGCAAAATGAAGATGATTCAAGCATTAATTTTATTGTGCTTTTGCTCATTTTGAAGATTTTGACATTTTCACCTGAAGTGTACAATCGGGCTGAAAATGCATTTAAAGCCATAAAAAGTTCATTTTGGCTCTCACACCTTAACTAAATGTTGTAGACTCAAACTTTTTGCTGTCATTAGTGTATGTTAGCAAAATGAAGATGATTCAAGCATTAATTTCATTGTGCTTTTGCTCATTTTGAAGATTTTGACATTTTCACCTGAAGTGTACAATCAGGCTGAAAATGCATTTAAAGCCATAAAAAGTTCATTTTGGCTCTCACACCTTAACTAAATGTTGTAGACTCAAACTTTTTGCTGTCATTAGTGTATTTTAGCAAAATGAAGATGATTCAAGCATTAATTTCATTGTGCTTTTGCTCATTTTGAAGATTTTGACATTTTCACCTGAAGTGTACAATCAGGCTGAAAATGCATTTAAAGCCATAAAAAGTTCATTTTGGCTCTCACACCTTAACTAAATGTTGTAGACTCAAACTTTTTGTTGTCATTAGTGTATTTTAGCAAAATGAAGATGATTCAAGCATTAATTTCATTGTGCTTTTGCTCATTTTGAAGATTTTGACATTTTCACCTGAAGTCTACAATCAGGCTGAAAATGCATTTAAAGCCATAAAAAGTTCATTTTGGCTCTCACACCTTAACTAAATGTTGTAGACTCAAACTTTTTGCTGTCATTAGTGTATTTTAGCAAAATGAAGATGATTCAAGCATTAATTTCATTGTGCTTTTGCTCATTTTGAAGATTTTGACATTTTCACCTGAAGTGTACAATCAGGCTGAAAATGCATTTAAAGCCATAAAAAGTTCATTTTGGCTCTCACACCTTAACTAAATGTTGTAGACTCAAACTTTTTGCTGTCATTAGTGTATTTTAGCAAAATGAAGATGATTCAAGCATTAATTTCATTGTGCTTTTGCTCATTTTGAAGATTTTGACATTTTCACCTGAAGTGTACAATCGGGCTGAAAATGCATTTAAAGCCATAAAAAGTTCATTTTGGCTCTCACACCTTAACTAAATGTTGTAGACTCAAACTTTTTGCTGTCATTAGTATATTTTAGCAAAATGAAGATGATTCAAGCATTAATTTTATTGTGCTTTTGCTCATTTTGAAGATTTTGACATTTTCACCTGAAGTGTACAATCGGGCTGAAAATGCATTTAAAGCCATAAAAAGTTCATTTTGGCTCTCACACCTTAACTAAATGTTGTAGACTCAAACTTTTTGCTGTCATTAGTGTATTTTAGCAAAATGAAGATGATTCAAGCATTAATTTCATTGTGCTTTTGCTCATTTTGAAGATTTTGACATTTTCACCTGAAGTGTACAATCAGGCTGAAAATGCATTTAAAGCCATAAAAAGTTCATTTTGGCTCTCACACCTTAACTAAATGTTGTAGACTCAAACTTTTTGTTGTCATTAGTGTATTTTAGCAAAATGAAGATGATTCAAGCATTAATTTCATTGTGCTTTTGCTCATTTTGAAGATTTTGACATTTTCACCTGAAGTCTACAATCAGGCTGAAAATGCATTTAAAGCCATAAAAAGTTCATTTTGGCTCTCACACCTTAACTAAATGTTGTAGACTCAAACTTTTTGCTGTCATTAGTGTATTTTAGCAAAATGAAGATGATTCAAGCATTAATTTCATTGTGCTTTTGCTCATTTTGAAGATTTTGACATTTTCACCTGAAGTCTACAATCAGGCTGAAAATGCATTTAAAGCCATAAAAAGTTCATTTTGGCTCTCACACCTTAACTAAATGTTGTAGACTCAAACTTTTTGCTGTCATTAGTGTATTTTAGCAAAATGAAGATGATTCAAGCATTAATTTCATTGTGCTTTTGCTCATTTTTAAGATTTTGACATTTTCACCTGAAGTGTACAATTAGGGGCTGAAAACGCGTTTAAAGCAATAAAAAGTTCATTTTGGCTCTCACACCTTAACTAAATGTTGTAGACTCAAACTTTTTGCTGTCATTAGTATATTTTAGCAAAATGAAGATGATTCAAGCATTAATTTCATTGTGCTTTTGCTCATTTTGAAGATTTTGACATTTTCACCTGAAGTGTACAATCAGGCTGAAAATGCATTTAAAGCCATAAAAAGTTCATTTTGGCTCTCACACCTTAACTAAATGTTGTAGACTCAAACTTTTTGCTGTCATTAGTGTATTTTAGCAAAATGAAGATGATTCAAGCATTAATTTCATTGTGCTTTTGCTCATTTTGAAGATTTTGACATTTTCACCTGAAGTGTACAATCAGGCTGAAAATGCATTTAAAGCCATAAAAAGTTCATTTTGGCTCTCACACCTTAACTAAATGTTGTAGACTCAAACTTTTTGCTGTCATTAGTGTATGTTAGCAAAATGAAGATGATTCAAGCATTAATTTCATTGTGCTTTTGCTCATTTTGAAGATTTTGACATTTTCACCTGAAGTGTACAATCAGGCTGAAAATGCATTTAAAGCCATAAAAAGTTCATTTTGGCTCTCACACCTTAACTAAATGTTGTAGACTCAAACTTTTTGCTGTCATTAGTGTATTTTAGCAAAATGAAGATGATTCAAGCATTAATTTCATTGTGCTTTTGCTCATTTTGAAGATTTTGACATTTTCACCTGAAGTGTACAATCAGGCTGAAAATGCATTTAAAGCCATAAAAAGTTCATTTTGGCTCTCACACCTTAACTAAATGTTGTAGACTCAAACTTTTTGCTGTCATTAGTGTATTTTAGCAAAATGAAGATGATTCAAGCATTAATTTCATTGTGCTTTTGCTCATTTTGAAGATTTTGACATTTTCACCTGAAGTGTACAATCGGGCTGAAAATGCATTTAAAGCCATAAAAAGTTCATTTTGGCTCTCACACCTTAACTAAATGTTGTAGACTCAAACTTTTTGCTGTCATTAGTGTATTTTAGCAAAATGAAGATGATTCAAGCATTAATTTCATTGTGCTTTTGCTCATTTTGAAGATTTTGACATTTTCACCTGAAGTGTACAATTAGGGGCTGAAAACGCGTTTAAAGCAATAAAAAGTTCATTTTGGCTCTCACACCTTAACTAAATGTTGTAGACTCAAACTTTTTGCTGTCATTAGTATATTTTAGCAAAATGAAGATGATTCAAGCATTAATTTTATTGTGCTTTTGCTCATTTTGAAGATTTTGACATTTTCACCTGAAGTGTACAATCGGGCTGAAAATGCATTTAAAGCCATAAAAAGTTCATTTTGGCTCTCACACCTTAACTAAATGTTGTAGACTCAAACTTTTTGCTGTCATTAGTGTATTTTAGCAAAATGAAGATGATTCAAGCATTAATTTCATTGTGCTTTTGCTCATTTTGAAGATTTTGACATTTTCACCTGAAGTGTACAATCAGGCTGAAAATGCATTTAAAGCCATAAAAAGTTCATTTTGGCTCTCACACCTTAACTAAATGTTGTAGACTCAAACTTTTTGTTGTCATTAGTGTATTTTAGCAAAATGAAGATGATTCAAGCATTAATTTCATTGTGCTTTTGCTCATTTTGAAGATTTTGACATTTTCACCTGAAGTCTACAATCAGGCTGAAAATGCATTTAAAGCCATAAAAAGTTCATTTTGGCTCTCACACCTTAACTAAATGTTGTAGACTCAAACTTTTTGCTGTCATTAGTGTATTTTAGCAAAATGAAGATGATTCAAGCATTAATTTCATTGTGCTTTTGCTCATTTTTAAGATTTTGACATTTTCACCTGAAGTGTACAATTAGGGGCTGAAAACGCGTTTAAAGCAATAAAAAGTTCATTTTGGCTCTCACACCTTAACTAAATGTTGTAGACTCAAACTTTTTGCTGTCATTAGTATATTTTAGCAAAATGAAGATGATTCAAGCATTAATTTTATTGTGCTTTTGCTCATTTTGAAGATTTTGACATTTTCACCTGAAGTGTACAATCGGGCTGAAAATGCATTTAAAGCCATAAAAAGTTCATTTTGGCTCTCACACCTTAACTAAATGTTGTAGACTCAAACTTTTTGCTGTCATTAGTGTATGTTAGCAAAATGAAGATGATTCAAGCATTAATTTCATTGTGCTTTTGCTCATTTTGAAGATTTTGACATTTTCACCTGAAGTGTACAATCAGGCTGAAAATGCATTTAAAGCCATAAAAAGTTCATTTTGGCTCTCACACCTTAACTAAATGTTGTAGACTCAAACTTTTTGCTGTCATTAGTGTATTTTAGCAAAATGAAGATGATTCAAGCATTAATTTCATTGTGCTTTTGCTCATTTTGAAGATTTTGACATTTTCACCTGAAGTGTACAATCAGGCTGAAAATGCATTTAAAGCCATAAAAAGTTCATTTTGGCTCTCACACCTTAACTAAATGTTGTAGACTCAAACTTTTTGTTGTCATTAGTGTATTTTAGCAAAATGAAGATGATTCAAGCATTAATTTCATTGTGCTTTTGCTCATTTTGAAGATTTTGACATTTTCACCTGAAGTCTACAATCAGGCTGAAAATGCATTTAAAGCCATAAAAAGTTCATTTTGGCTCTCACACCTTAACTAAATGTTGTAGACTCAAACTTTTTGCTGTCATTAGTGTATTTTAGCAAAATGAAGATGATTCAAGCATTAATTTCATTGTGCTTTTGCTCATTTTGAAGATTTTGACATTTTCACCTGAAGTGTACAATCAGGCTGAAAATGCATTTAAAGCCATAAAAAGTTCATTTTGGCTCTCACACCTTAACTAAATGTTGTAGACTCAAACTTTTTGCTGTCATTAGTGTATTTTAGCAAAATGAAGATGATTCAAGCATTAATTTCATTGTGCTTTTGCTCATTTTGAAGATTTTGACATTTTCACCTGAAGTGTACAATCGGGCTGAAAATGCATTTAAAGCCATAAAAAGTTCATTTTGGCTCTCACACCTTAACTAAATGTTGTAGACTCAAACTTTTTGCTGTCATTAGTATATTTTAGCAAAATGAAGATGATTCAAGCATTAATTTTATTGTGCTTTTGCTCATTTTGAAGATTTTGACATTTTCACCTGAAGTGTACAATCGGGCTGAAAATGCATTTAAAGCCATAAAAAGTTCATTTTGGCTCTCACACCTTAACTAAATGTTGTAGACTCAAACTTTTTGCTGTCATTAGTGTATTTTAGCAAAATGAAGATGATTCAAGCATTAATTTCATTGTGCTTTTGCTCATTTTGAAGATTTTGACATTTTCACCTGAAGTGTACAATCAGGCTGAAAATGCATTTAAAGCCATAAAAAGTTCATTTTGGCTCTCACACCTTAACTAAATGTTGTAGACTCAAACTTTTTGTTGTCATTAGTGTATTTTAGCAAAATGAAGATGATTCAAGCATTAATTTCATTGTGCTTTTGCTCATTTTGAAGATTTTGACATTTTCACCTGAAGTCTACAATCAGGCTGAAAATGCATTTAAAGCCATAAAAAGTTCATTTTGGCTCTCACACCTTAACTAAATGTTGTAGACTCAAACTTTTTGCTGTCATTAGTGTATTTTAGCAAAATGAAGATGATTCAAGCATTAATTTCATTGTGCTTTTGCTCATTTTGAAGATTTTGACATTTTCACCTGAAGTCTACAATCAGGCTGAAAATGCATTTAAAGCCATAAAAAGTTCATTTTGGCTCTCACACCTTAACTAAATGTTGTAGACTCAAACTTTTTGCTGTCATTAGTGTATTTTAGCAAAATGAAGATGATTCAAGCATTAATTTCATTGTGCTTTTGCTCATTTTTAAGATTTTGACATTTTCACCTGAAGTGTACAATTAGGGGCTGAAAACGCGTTTAAAGCAATAAAAAGTTCATTTTGGCTCTCACACCTTAACTAAATGTTGTAGACTCAAACTTTTTGCTGTCATTAGTATATTTTAGCAAAATGAAGATGATTCAAGCATTAATTTCATTGTGCTTTTGCTCATTTTGAAGATTTTGACATTTTCACCTGAAGTGTACAATCAGGCTGAAAATGCATTTAAAGCCATAAAAAGTTCATTTTGGCTCTCACACCTTAACTAAATGTTGTAGACTCAAACTTTTTGCTGTCATTAGTGTATTTTAGCAAAATGAAGATGATTCAAGCATTAATTTCATTGTGCTTTTGCTCATTTTGAAGATTTTGACATTTTCACCTGAAGTGTACAATCAGGCTGAAAATGCATTTAAAGCCATAAAAAGTTCATTTTGGCTCTCACACCTTAACTAAATGTTGTAGACTCAAACTTTTTGCTGTCATTAGTGTATGTTAGCAAAATGAAGATGATTCAAGCATTAATTTCATTGTGCTTTTGCTCATTTTGAAGATTTTGACATTTTCACCTGAAGTGTACAATCAGGCTGAAAATGCATTTAAAGCCATAAAAAGTTCATTTTGGCTCTCACACCTTAACTAAATGTTGTAGACTCAAACTTTTTGCTGTCATTAGTGTATTTTAGCAAAATGAAGATGATTCAAGCATTAATTTCATTGTGCTTTTGCTCATTTTGAAGATTTTGACATTTTCACCTGAAGTGTACAATCAGGCTGAAAATGCATTTAAAGCCATAAAAAGTTCATTTTGGCTCTCACACCTTAACTAAATGTTGTAGACTCAAACTTTTTGCTGTCATTAGTGTATTTTAGCAAAATGAAGATGATTCAAGCATTAATTTCATTGTGCTTTTGCTCATTTTGAAGATTTTGACATTTTCACCTGAAGTGTACAATCGGGCTGAAAATGCATTTAAAGCCATAAAAAGTTCATTTTGGCTCTCACACCTTAACTAAATGTTGTAGACTCAAACTTTTTGCTGTCATTAGTGTATTTTAGCAAAATGAAGATGATTCAAGCATTAATTTCATTGTGCTTTTGCTCATTTTGAAGATTTTGACATTTTCACCTGAAGTGTACAATTAGGGGCTGAAAACGCGTTTAAAGCAATAAAAAGTTCATTTTGGCTCTCACACCTTAACTAAATGTTGTAGACTCAAACTTTTTGCTGTCATTAGTATATTTTAGCAAAATGAAGATGATTCAAGCATTAATTTTATTGTGCTTTTGCTCATTTTGAAGATTTTGACATTTTCACCTGAAGTGTACAATCGGGCTGAAAATGCATTTAAAGCCATAAAAAGTTCATTTTGGCTCTCACACCTTAACTAAATGTTGTAGACTCAAACTTTTTGCTGTCATTAGTGTATTTTAGCAAAATGAAGATGATTCAAGCATTAATTTCATTGTGCTTTTGCTCATTTTGAAGATTTTGACATTTTCACCTGAAGTGTACAATCAGGCTGAAAATGCATTTAAAGCCATAAAAAGTTCATTTTGGCTCTCACACCTTAACTAAATGTTGTAGACTCAAACTTTTTGTTGTCATTAGTGTATTTTAGCAAAATGAAGATGATTCAAGCATTAATTTCATTGTGCTTTTGCTCATTTTGAAGATTTTGACATTTTCACCTGAAGTCTACAATCAGGCTGAAAATGCATTTAAAGCCATAAAAAGTTCATTTTGGCTCTCACACCTTAACTAAATGTTGTAGACTCAAACTTTTTGCTGTCATTAGTGTATTTTAGCAAAATGAAGATGATTCAAGCATTAATTTCATTGTGCTTTTGCTCATTTTTAAGATTTTGACATTTTCACCTGAAGTGTACAATTAGGGGCTGAAAACGCGTTTAAAGCAATAAAAAGTTCATTTTGGCTCTCACACCTTAACTAAATGTTGTAGACTCAAACTTTTTGCTGTCATTAGTATATTTTAGCAAAATGAAGATGATTCAAGCATTAATTTTATTGTGCTTTTGCTCATTTTGAAGATTTTGACATTTTCACCTGAAGTGTACAATCGGGCTGAAAATGCATTTAAAGCCATAAAAAGTTCATTTTGGCTCTCACACCTTAACTAAATGTTGTAGACTCAAACTTTTTGCTGTCATTAGTGTATGTTAGCAAAATGAAGATGATTCAAGCATTAATTTCATTGTGCTTTTGCTCATTTTGAAGATTTTGACATTTTCACCTGAAGTGTACAATCAGGCTGAAAATGCATTTAAAGCCATAAAAAGTTCATTTTGGCTCTCACACCTTAACTAAATGTTGTAGACTCAAACTTTTTGCTGTCATTAGTGTATTTTAGCAAAATGAAGATGATTCAAGCATTAATTTCATTGTGCTTTTGCTCATTTTGAAGATTTTGACATTTTCACCTGAAGTGTACAATCAGGCTGAAAATGCATTTAAAGCCATAAAAAGTTCATTTTGGCTCTCACACCTTAACTAAATGTTGTAGACTCAAACTTTTTGTTGTCATTAGTGTATTTTAGCAAAATGAAGATGATTCAAGCATTAATTTCATTGTGCTTTTGCTCATTTTGAAGATTTTGACATTTTCACCTGAAGTCTACAATCAGGCTGAAAATGCATTTAAAGCCATAAAAAGTTCATTTTGGCTCTCACACCTTAACTAAATGTTGTAGACTCAAACTTTTTGCTGTCATTAGTGTATTTTAGCAAAATGAAGATGATTCAAGCATTAATTTCATTGTGCTTTTGCTCATTTTGAAGATTTTGACATTTTCACCTGAAGTCTACAATCAGGCTGAAAATGCATTTAAAGCCATAAAAAGTTCATTTTGGCTCTCACACCTTAACTAAATGTTGTAGACTCAAACTTTTTGCTGTCATTAGTGTATTTTAGCAAAATGAAGATGATTCAAGCATTAATTTCATTGTGCTTTTGCTCATTTTTAAGATTTTGACATTTTCACCTGAAGTGTACAATTAGGGGCTGAAAACGCGTTTAAAGCAATAAAAAGTTCATTTTGGCTCTCACACCTTAACTAAATGTTGTAGACTCAAACTTTTTGCTGTCATTAGTATATTTTAGCAAAATGAAGATGATTCAAGCATTAATTTCATTGTGCTTTTGCTCATTTTGAAGATTTTGACATTTTCACCTGAAGTGTACAATCAGGCTGAAAATGCATTTAAAGCCATAAAAAGTTCATTTTGGCTCTCACACCTTAACTAAATGTTGTAGACTCAAACTTTTTGCTGTCATTAGTGTATTTTAGCAAAATGAAGATGATTCAAGCATTAATTTCATTGTGCTTTTGCTCATTTTGAAGATTTTGACATTTTCACCTGAAGTGTACAATCAGGCTGAAAATGCATTTAAAGCCATAAAAAGTTCATTTTGGCTCTCACACCTTAACTAAATGTTGTAGACTCAAACTTTTTGCTGTCATTAGTGTATGTTAGCAAAATGAAGATGATTCAAGCATTAATTTCATTGTGCTTTTGCTCATTTTGAAGATTTTGACATTTTCACCTGAAGTGTACAATCAGGCTGAAAATGCATTTAAAGCCATAAAAAGTTCATTTTGGCTCTCACACCTTAACTAAATGTTGTAGACTCAAACTTTTTGCTGTCATTAGTGTATTTTAGCAAAATGAAGATGATTCAAGCATTAATTTCATTGTGCTTTTGCTCATTTTGAAGATTTTGACATTTTCACCTGAAGTGTACAATCAGGCTGAAAATGCATTTAAAGCCATAAAAAGTTCATTTTGGCTCTCACACCTTAACTAAATGTTGTAGACTCAAACTTTTTGCTGTCATTAGTGTATTTTAGCAAAATGAAGATGATTCAAGCATTAATTTCATTGTGCTTTTGCTCATTTTGAAGATTTTGACATTTTCACCTGAAGTGTACAATCGGGCTGAAAATGCATTTAAAGCCATAAAAAGTTCATTTTGGCTCTCACACCTTAACTAAATGTTGTAGACTCAAACTTTTTGCTGTCATTAGTGTATTTTAGCAAAATGAAGATGATTCAAGCATTAATTTCATTGTGCTTTTGCTCATTTTGAAGATTTTGACATTTTCACCTGAAGTGTACAATTAGGGGCTGAAAACGCGTTTAAAGCAATAAAAAGTTCATTTTGGCTCTCACACCTTAACTAAATGTTGTAGACTCAAACTTTTTGCTGTCATTAGTATATTTTAGCAAAATGAAGATGATTCAAGCATTAATTTTATTGTGCTTTTGCTCATTTTGAAGATTTTGACATTTTCACCTGAAGTGTACAATCGGGCTGAAAATGCATTTAAAGCCATAAAAAGTTCATTTTGGCTCTCACACCTTAACTAAATGTTGTAGACTCAAACTTTTTGCTGTCATTAGTGTATTTTAGCAAAATGAAGATGATTCAAGCATTAATTTCATTGTGCTTTTGCTCATTTTGAAGATTTTGACATTTTCACCTGAAGTGTACAATCAGGCTGAAAATGCATTTAAAGCCATAAAAAGTTCATTTTGGCTCTCACACCTTAACTAAATGTTGTAGACTCAAACTTTTTGTTGTCATTAGTGTATTTTAGCAAAATGAAGATGATTCAAGCATTAATTTCATTGTGCTTTTGCTCATTTTGAAGATTTTGACATTTTCACCTGAAGTCTACAATCAGGCTGAAAATGCATTTAAAGCCATAAAAAGTTCATTTTGGCTCTCACACCTTAACTAAATGTTGTAGACTCAAACTTTTTGCTGTCATTAGTGTATTTTAGCAAAATGAAGATGATTCAAGCATTAATTTCATTGTGCTTTTGCTCATTTTTAAGATTTTGACATTTTCACCTGAAGTGTACAATTAGGGGCTGAAAACGCGTTTAAAGCAATAAAAAGTTCATTTTGGCTCTCACACCTTAACTAAATGTTGTAGACTCAAACTTTTTGCTGTCATTAGTATATTTTAGCAAAATGAAGATGATTCAAGCATTAATTTCATTGTGCTTTTGCTCATTTTGAAGATTTTGACATTTTCACCTGAAGTGTACAATCAGGCTGAAAATGCATTTAAAGCCATAAAAAGTTCATTTTGGCTCTCACACCTTAACTAAATGTTG
This sequence comes from Leptonotus elevatus, assembly GCF_054856555.1. NCBI lineage: Eukaryota > Metazoa > Chordata > Actinopteri > Syngnathiformes > Syngnathidae > Leptonotus > Leptonotus elevatus. Next base: position 86,388 of record NW_028233499.1, on the reverse strand, counting down.
TAGACTCAAACTTTTTGCTGTCATTAGTGTATTTTAGCAAAATGAAGATGATTCAAGCATTAATTTCATTGTGCTTTTGCTCATTTTGAAGATTTTGACATTTTCACCTGAAGTGTACAATCAGGCTGAAAATGCATTTAAAGCCATAAAAAGTTCATTTTGGCTCTCACACCTTAACTAAATGTTGTAGACTCAAACTTTTTGCTGTCATTAGTGTATGTTAGCAAAATGAAGATGATTCAAGCATTAATTTCATTGTGCTTTTGCTCATTTTGAAGATTTTGACATTTTCACCTGAAGTGTACAATCAGGCTGAAAATGCATTTAAAGCCATAAAAAGTTCATTTTGGCTCTCACACCTTAACTAAATGTTGTAGACTCAAACTTTTTGCTGTCATTAGTGTATTTTAGCAAAATGAAGATGATTCAAGCATTAATTTCATTGTGCTTTTGCTCATTTTGAAGATTTTGACATTTTCACCTGAAGTGTACAATCAGGCTGAAAATGCATTTAAAGCCATAAAAAGTTCATTTTGGCTCTCACACCTTAACTAAATGTTGTAGACTCAAACTTTTTGCTGTCATTAGTGTATTTTAGCAAAATGAAGATGATTCAAGCATTAATTTCATTGTGCTTTTGCTCATTTTGAAGATTTTGACATTTTCACCTGAAGTGTACAATCGGGCTGAAAATGCATTTAAAGCCATAAAAAGTTCATTTTGGCTCTCACACCTTAACTAAATGTTGTAGACTCAAACTTTTTGCTGTCATTAGTGTATTTTAGCAAAATGAAGATGATTCAAGCATTAATTTCATTGTGCTTTTGCTCATTTTGAAGATTTTGACATTTTCACCTGAAGTGTACAATTAGGGGCTGAAAACGCGTTTAAAGCAATAAAAAGTTCATTTTGGCTCTCACACCTTAACTAAATGTTGTAGACTCAAACTTTTTGCTGTCATTAGTATATTTTAGCAAAATGAAGATGATTCAAGCATTAATTTTATTGTGCTTTTGCTCATTTTGAAGATTTTGACATTTTCACCTGAAGTGTACAATCGGGCTGAAAATGCATTTAAAGCCATAAAAAGTTCATTTTGGCTCTCACACCTTAACTAAATGTTGTAGACTCAAACTTTTTGCTGTCATTAGTGTATTTTAGCAAAATGAAGATGATTCAAGCATTAATTTCATTGTGCTTTTGCTCATTTTGAAGATTTTGACATTTTCACCTGAAGTGTACAATCAGGCTGAAAATGCATTTAAAGCCATAAAAAGTTCATTTTGGCTCTCACACCTTAACTAAATGTTGTAGACTCAAACTTTTTGTTGTCATTAGTGTATTTTAGCAAAATGAAGATGATTCAAGCATTAATTTCATTGTGCTTTTGCTCATTTTGAAGATTTTGACATTTTCACCTGAAGTCTACAATCAGGCTGAAAATGCATTTAAAGCCATAAAAAGTTCATTTTGGCTCTCACACCTTAACTAAATGTTGTAGACTCAAACTTTTTGCTGTCATTAGTGTATTTTAGCAAAATGAAGATGATTCAAGCATTAATTTCATTGTGCTTTTGCTCATTTTTAAGATTTTGACATTTTCACCTGAAGTGTACAATTAGGGGCTGAAAACGCGTTTAAAGCAATAAAAAGTTCATTTTGGCTCTCACACCTTAACTAAATGTTGTAGACTCAAACTTTTTGCTGTCATTAGTATATTTTAGCAAAATGAAGATGATTCAAGCATTAATTTTATTGTGCTTTTGCTCATTTTGAAGATTTTGACATTTTCACCTGAAGTGTACAATCGGGCTGAAAATGCATTTAAAGCCATAAAAAGTTCATTTTGGCTCTCACACCTTAACTAAATGTTGTAGACTCAAACTTTTTGCTGTCATTAGTGTATGTTAGCAAAATGAAGATGATTCAAGCATTAATTTCATTGTGCTTTTGCTCATTTTGAAGATTTTGACATTTTCACCTGAAGTGTACAATCAGGCTGAAAATGCATTTAAAGCCATAAAAAGTTCATTTTGGCTCTCACACCTTAACTAAATGTTGTAGACTCAAACTTTTTGCTGTCATTAGTGTATTTTAGCAAAATGAAGATGATTCAAGCATTAATTTCATTGTGCTTTTGCTCATTTTGAAGATTTTGACATTTTCACCTGAAGTGTACAATCAGGCTGAAAATGCATTTAAAGCCATAAAAAGTTCATTTTGGCTCTCACACCTTAACTAAATGTTGTAGACTCAAACTTTTTGCTGTCATTAGTGTATGTTAGCAAAATGAAGATGATTCAAGCATTAATTTCATTGTGCTTTTGCTCATTTTGAAGATTTTGACATTTTCACCTGAAGTGTACAATCAGGCTGAAAATGCATTTAAAGCCATAAAAAGTTCATTTTGGCTCTCACACCTTAACTAAATGTTGTAGACTCAAACTTTTTGCTGTCATTAGTGTATTTTAGCAAAATGAAGATGATTCAAGCATTAATTTCATTGTGCTTTTGCTCATTTTGAAGATTTTGACATTTTCACCTGAAGTGTACAATCAGGCTGAAAATGCATTTAAAGCCATAAAAAGTTCATTTTGGCTCTCACACCTTAACTAAATGTTGTAGACTCAAACTTTTTGCTGTCATTAGTGTATTTTAGCAAAATGAAGATGATTCAAGCATTAATTTCATTGTGCTTTTGCTCATTTTGAAGATTTTGACATTTTCACCTGAAGTGTACAATCGGGCTGAAAATGCATTTAAAGCCATAAAAAGTTCATTTTGGCTCTCACACCTTAACTAAATGTTGTAGACTCAAACTTTTTGCTGTCATTAGTGTATTTTAGCAAAATGAAGATGATTCAAGCATTAATTTCATTGTGCTTTTGCTCATTTTGAAGATTTTGACATTTTCACCTGAAGTGTACAATCAGGCTGAAAATGCATTTAAAGCCATAAAAAGTTCATTTTGGCTCTCACACCTTAACTAAATGTTGTAGACTCAAACTTTTTGTTGTCATTAGTGTATTTTAGCAAAATGAAGATGATTCAAGCATTAATTTCATTGTGCTTTTGCTCATTTTGAAGATTTTGACATTTTCACCTGAAGTCTACAATCAGGCTGAAAATGCATTTAAAGCCATAAAAAGTTCATTTTGGCTCTCACACCTTAACTAAATGTTGTAGACTCAAACTTTTTGCTGTCATTAGTGTATTTTAGCAAAATGAAGATGATTCAAGCATTAATTTCATTGTGCTTTTGCTCATTTTTAAGATTTTGACATTTTCACCTGAAGTGTACAATTAGGGGCTGAAAACGCGTTTAAAGCAATAAAAAGTTCATTTTGGCTCTCACACCTTAACTAAATGTTGTAGACTCAAACTTTTTGCTGTCATTAGTATATTTTAGCAAAATGAAGATGATTCAAGCATTAATTTTATTGTGCTTTTGCTCATTTTGAAGATTTTGACATTTTCACCTGAAGTGTACAATCGGGCTGAAAATGCATTTAAAGCCATAAAAAGTTCATTTTGACTCTCACACCTTAACTAAATGTTGTAGACTCAAACTTTTTGCTGTCATTAGTGTATTTTAGCAAAATGAAGATGATTCAAGCATTAATTTCATTGTGCTTTTGCTCATTTTGAAGATTTTGACATTTTCACCTGAAGTGTACAATCAGGCTGAAAATGCATTTAAAGCCATAAAAAGTTCATTTTGGCTCTCACACCTTAACTAAATGTTGTAGACTCAAACTTTTTGCTGTCATTAGTGTATTTTAGCAAAATGAAGATGATTCAAGCATTAATTTCATTGTGCTTTTGCTCATTTTGAAGATTTTGACATTTTCACCTGAAGTGTACAATCAGGCTGAAAATGCATTTAAAGCCATAAAAAGTTCATTTTGGCTCTCACACCTTAACTAAATGTTGTAGACTCAAACTTTTTGCTGTCATTAGTGTATTTTAGCAAAATGAAGATGATTCAAGCATTAATTTCATTGTGCTTTTGCTCATTTTGAAGATTTTGACATTTTCACCTGAAGTGTACAATCGGGCTGAAAATGCATTTAAAGCCATAAAAAGTTCATTTTGGCTCTCACACCTTAACTAAATGTTGTAGACTCAAACTTTTTGCTGTCATTAGTGTATTTTAGCAAAATGAAGATGATTCAAGCATTAATTTCATTGTGCTTTTGCTCATTTTGAAGATTTTGACATTTTCACCTGAAGTGTACAATTAGGGGCTGAAAACGCGTTTAAAGCAATAAAAAGTTCATTTTGGCTCTCACACCTTAACTAAATGTTGTAGACTCAAACTTTTTGCTGTCATTAGTATATTTTAGCAAAATGAAGATGATTCAAGCATTAATTTTATTGTGCTTTTGCTCATTTTGAAGATTTTGTCATTTTCACCTGAAGTGTACAATCGGGCTGAAAATGCATTTAAAGCCATAAAAAGTTCATTTTGGCTCTCACACCTTAACTAAATGTTGTAGACTCAAACTTTTTGCTGTCATTAGTGTATTTTAGCAAAATGAAGATGATTCAAGCATTAATTTCATTGTGCTTTTGCTCATTTTGAAGATTTTGACATTTTCACCTGAAGTGTACAATCAGGCTGAAAATGCATTTAAAGCCATAAAAAGTTCATTTTGGCTCTCACACCTTAACTAAATGTTGTAGACTCAAACTTTTTGTTGTCATTAGTGTATTTTAGCAAAATGAAGATGATTCAAGCATTAATTTCATTGTGCTTTTGCTCATTTTGAAGATTTTGACATTTTCACCTGAAGTCTACAATCAGGCTGAAAATGCATTTAAAGCCATAAAAAGTTCATTTTGGCTCTCACACCTTAACTAAATGTTGTAGACTCAAACTTTTTGCTGTCATTAGTGTATTTTAGCAAAATGAAGATGATTCAAGCATTAATTTCATTGTGCTTTTGCTCATTTTTAAGATTTTGACATTTTCACCTGAAGTGTACAATTAGGGGCTGAAAACGCGTTTAAAGTAATAAAAAGTTCATTTTGGCTCTCACACCTTAACTAAATGTTGTAGACTCAAACTTTTTGCTGTCATTAGTATATTTTAGCAAAATGAAGATGATTCAAGCATTAATTTTATTGTGCTTTTGCTCATTTTGAAGATTTTGACATTTTCACCTGAAGTGTACAATCGGGCTGAAAATGCATTTAAAGCCATAAAAAGTTCATTTTGGCTCTCACACCTTAACTAAATGTTGTAGACTCAAACTTTTTGCTGTCATTAGTGTATGTTAGCAAAATGAAGATGATTCAAGCATTAATTTCATTGTGCTTTTGCTCATTTTGAAGATTTTGACATTTTCACCTGAAGTGTACAATCAGGCTGAAAATGCATTTAAAGCCATAAAAAGTTCATTTTGGCTCTCACACCTTAACTAAATGTTGTAGACTCAAACTTTTTGCTGTCATTAGTGTATTTTAGCAAAATGAAGATGATTCAAGCATTAATTTCATTGTGCTTTTGCTCATTTTGAAGATTTTGACATTTTCACCTGAAGTGTACAATCAGGCTGAAAATGCATTTAAAGCCATAAAAAGTTCATTTTGGCTCTCACACCTTAACTAAATGTTGTAGACTCAAACTTTTTGCTGTCATTAGTGTATGTTAGCAAAATGAAGATGATTCAAGCATTAATTTCATTGTGCTTTTGCTCATTTTGAAGATTTTGACATTTTCACCTGAAGTGTACAATCAGGCTGAAAATGCATTTAAAGCCATAAAAAGTTCATTTTGGCTCTCACACCTTAACTAAATGTTGTAGACTCAAACTTTTTGCTGTCATTAGTGTATTTTAGCAAAATGAAGATGATTCAAGCATTAATTTCATTGTGCTTTTGCTCATTTTGAAGATTTTGACATTTTCACCTGAAGTGTACAATCAGGCTGAAAATGCATTTAAAGCCATAAAAAGTTCATTTTGGCTCTCACACCTTAACTAAATGTTGTAGACTCAAACTTTTTGCTGTCATTAGTGTATTTTAGCAAAATGAAGATGATTCAAGCATTAATTTCATTGTGCTTTTGCTCATTTTGAAGATTTTGACATTTTCACCTGAAGTGTACAATCGGGCTGAAAATGCATTTAAAGCCATAAAAAGTTCATTTTGGCTCTCACACCTTAACTAAATGTTGTAGACTCAAACTTTTTGCTGTCATTAGTGTATTTTAGCAAAATGAAGATGATTCAAGCATTAATTTCATTGTGCTTTTGCTCATTTTGAAGATTTTGACATTTTCACCTGAAGTGTACAATCAGGCTGAAAATGCATTTAAAGCCATAAAAAGTTCATTTTGGCTCTCACACCTTAACTAAATGTTGTAGACTCAAACTTTTTGTTGTCATTAGTGTATTTTAGCAAAATGAAGATGATTCAAGCATTAATTTCATTGTGCTTTTGCTCATTTTGAAGATTTTGACATTTTCACCTGAAGTCTACAATCAGGCTGAAAATGCATTTAAAGCCATAAAAAGTTCATTTTGGCTCTCACACCTTAACTAAATGTTGTAGACTCAAACTTTTTGCTGTCATTAGTGTATTTTAGCAAAATGAAGATGATTCAAGCATTAATTTCATTGTGCTTTTGCTCATTTTTAAGATTTTGACATTTTCACCTGAAGTGTACAATTAGGGGCTGAAAACGCGTTTAAAGCAATAAAAAGTTCATTTTGGCTCTCACACCTTAACTAAATGTTGTAGACTCAAACTTTTTGCTGTCATTAGTATATTTTAGCAAAATGAAGATGATTCAAGCATTAATTTTATTGTGCTTTTGCTCATTTTGAAGATATTGACATTTTCACCTGAAGTGTACAATCGGGCTGAAAATGCATTTAAAGCCATAAAAAGTTCATTTTGGCTCTCACACCTTAACTAAATGTTGTAGACTCAAACTTTTTGCTGTCATTAGTGTATGTTAGCAAAATGAAGATGATTCAAGCATTAATTTCATTGTGCTTTTGCTCATTTTGAAGATTTTGACATTTTCACCTGAAGTGTACAATCAGGCTGAAAATGCATTTAAAGCCATAAAAAGTTCATTTTGGCTCTCACACCTTAACTAAATGTTGTAGACTCAAACTTTTTGCTGTCATTAGTGTATTTTAGCAAAATGAAGATGATTCAAGCATTAATTTCATTGTGCTTTTGCTCATTTTGAAGATTTTGACATTTTCACCTGAAGTGTACAATCAGGCTGAAAATGCATTTAAAGCCATAAAAAGTTCATTTTGGCTCTCACACCTTAACTAAATGTTGTAGACTCAAACTTTTTGCTGTCATTAGTGTATGTTAGCAAAATGAAGATGATTCAAGCATTAATTTCATTGTGCTTTTGCTCATTTTGAAGATTTTGACATTTTCACCTGAAGTGTACAATCAGGCTGAAAATGCATTTAAAGCCATAAAAAGTTCATTTTGGCTCTCACACCTTAACTAAATGTTGTAGACTCAAACTTTTTGCTGTCATTAGTGTATTTTAGCAAAATGAAGATGATTCAAGCATTAATTTCATTGTGCTTTTGCTCATTTTGAAGATTTTGACATTTTCACCTGAAGTGTACAATCAGGCTGAAAATGCATTTAAAGCCATAAAAAGTTCATTTTGGCTCTCACACCTTAACTAAATGTTGTAGACTCAAACTTTTTGCTGTCATTAGTGTATTTTAGCAAAATGAAGATGATTCAAGCATTAATTTCATTGTGCTTTTGCTCATTTTGAAGATTTTGACATTTTCACCTGAAGTGTACAATCGGGCTGAAAATGCATTTAAAGCCATAAAAAGTTCATTTTGGCTCTCACACCTTAACTAAATGTTGTAGACTCAAACTTTTTGCTGTCATTAGTGTATTTTAGCAAAATGAAGATGATTCAAGCATTAATTTCATTGTGCTTTTGCTCATTTTGAAGATTTTGACATTTTTACCTGAAGTGTACAATCGGGCTGAAAATGCATTTAAAGCAATAAAAAGTTCATTTTGGCTCTCACACCTTAACTAAATGTTGTAGATTCAAACTTTTTGCTGTCATTAGTGTATTTTAGCAAAATGAAGATGATTCAAGCATTAATTTCATTGTGCTTTTGCTCATTTTGAAGATTTTGACATTTTCACCTGAAGTGTACAATCAGGCTGAAAATGCATTTAAAGCCATAAAAAGTTCATTTTGGCTCTCACACCTTAACTAAATGTTGTAGACTCAAACTTTTTGCTGTCATTAGTGTATTTTAGCAAAATGAAGATGATTCAAGCATTAATTTCATTGTGCTTTTGCTCATTTTGAAGATTTTGACATTTTCACCTGAAGTGTACAATCAGGCTGAAAATGCATTTAAAGCCATAAAAAGTTCATTTTGGCTCTCACACCTTAACTAAATGTTGTAGACTCAAACTTTTTGCTGTAATTAGTGTATTTTAGCAAAATGAAGATGATTCAAGCATTAATTTCATTGTGCTTTTGCTCATTTTGAAGATTTTGACATTTTCACCTGAAGTGTACAATTAGGGGCTGAAAACGCGTATAAAGCAATAAAAAGTTCATTTTGGCTCTCACACCTTAACTAAATGTTGTAGACTCAAACTTTTTGCTGTCATTAGTATATTTTAGCAAAATGAAGATGATTCAAGCATTAATTTTATTGTGCTTTTGCTCATTTTGAAGATTTTGACATTTTCACCTGAAGTGTACAATCGGGCTGAAAATGCATTTAAAGCCATAAAAAGTTCATTTTGGCTCTCACACCTTAACTAAATGTTGTAGACTCAAACTTTTTGCTGTCATTAGTGTATGTTAGCAAAATGAAGATGATTCAAGCATTAATTTCATTGTGCTTTTGCTCATTTTGAAGATTTTGACATTTTCACCTGAAGTGTACAATCAGGCTGAAAATGCATTTAAAGCCATAAAAAGTTCATTTTGGCTCTCACACCTTAACTAAATGTTGTAGACTCAAACTTTTTGCTGTCATTAGTGTATTTTAGCAAAATGAAGATGATTCAAGCATTAATTTCATTGTGCTTTTGCTCATTTTGAAGATTTTGACATTTTCACCTGAAGTGTACAATCAGGCTGAAAATGCATTTAAAGCCATAAAAAGTTCATTTTGGCTCTCACACCTTAACTAAATGTTGTAGACTCAAACTTTTTGCTGTCATTAGTGTATGTTAGCAAAATGAAGATGATTCAAGCATTAATTTCATTGTGCTTTTGCTCATTTTGAAGATTTTGACATTTTCACCTGAAGTGTACAATCGGGCTGAAAATGAATTTAAAGCCATAAAAAGTTCATTTTGGCTCTCACACCTTAACTAAATGTTGTAGACTCAAACTTTTTGCTGTCATTAGTGTATTTTAGCAAAATGAAGATGATTCAAGCATTAATTTCATTGTGCTTTTGCTCATTTTGAAGATTTTGACATTTTCACCTGAAGTGTACAATTAGGGGCTGAAAACGCGTTTAAAGCAATAAAAAGTTCATTTTGGCTCTCACACCTTAACTAAATGTTGTAGACTCAAACTTTTTGCTGTCATTAGTGTATTTTAGCAAAATGAAGATGATTCAAGCATTAATTTCATTGTGCTTTTGCTCATTTTGAAGATTTTGACATTTTCACCTGAAGTGTACAATCAGGCTGAAAATGCATTTAAAGCCATAAAAAGTTCATTTTGGCTCTCACACCTTAACTAAATGTTGTAGACTCAAACTTTTTGCTGTCATTAGTGTATGTTAGCAAAATGAAGATGATTCAAGCATTAATTTCATTGTGCTTTTGCTCATTTTGAAGATTTTGACATTTTCACCTGAAGTGTACAATCAGGCTGAAAATGCATTTAAAGCCATAAAAAGTTCATTTTGGCTCTCACACCTTAACTAAATGTTGTAGACTCAAACTTTTTGCTGTCATTAGTGTATTGTAGCAAAATGAAGATGATTCAAGCATTAATTTCATTGTGCTTTTGCTCATTTTGAAGATTTTGACATTTTCACCTGAAGTGTACAATTAGGGGCTGAAAACGCGTTTAAAGCAATAAAAAGTTCATTTTGGCTCTCACACCTTAACTAAATGTTGTAGACTCAAACTTTTTGCTGTCATTAGTATATTTTAGCAAAATGAAGATGATTCAAGCATTAATTTTATTGTGCTTTTGCTCATTTTGAAGATTTTGACATTTTCACCTGAAGTGTACAATCGGGCTGAAAATGCATTTAAAGCCATAAAAAGTTCATTTTGGCTCTCACACCTTAACTAAATGTTGTAGACTCAAACTTTTTGCTGTCATTAGTGTATTTTAGCAAAATGAAGATGATTCAAGCATTAATTTCATTGTGCTTTTGCTCATTTTGAAGATTTTGACATTTTCACCTGAAGTGTACAATCAGGCTGAAAATGCATTTAAAGCCATAAAAAGTTCATTTTGGCTCTCACACCTTAACTAAATGTTGTAGACTCAAACTTTTTGTTGTCATTAGTGTATTTTAGCAAAATGAAGATGATTCAAGCATTAATTTCATTGTGCTTTTGCTCATTTTGAAGATTTTGACATTTTCACCTGAAGTCTACAATCAGGCTGAAAATGCATTTAAAGCCATAAAAAGTTCATTTTGGCTCTCACACCTTAACTAAATGTTGTAGACTCAAACTTTTTGCTGTCATTAGTGTATTTTAGCAAAATGAAGATGATTCAAGCATTAATTTCATTGTGCTTTTGCTCATTTTTAAGATTTTGACATTTTCACCTGAAGTGTACAATTAGGGGCTGAAAACGCGTTTAAAGCAATAAAAAGTTCATTTTGGCTCTCACACCTTAACTAAATGTTGTAGACTCAAACTTTTTGCTGTCATTAGTATATTTTAGCAAAATGAAGATGATTCAAGCATTAATTTTATTGTGCTTTTGCTCATTTTGAAGATTTTGACATTTTCACCTGAAGTGTACAATCGGGCTGAAAATGCATTTAAAGCCATAAAAAGTTCATTTTGGCTCTCACACCTTAACTAAATGTTGTAGACTCAAACTTTTTGCTGTCATTAGTGTATTTTAGCAAAATGAAGATGATTCAAGCATTAATTTCATTGTGCTTTTGCTCATTTTGAAGATTTTGACATTTTCACCTGAAGTGTACAATCAGGCTGAAAATGCATTTAAAGCCATAAAAAGTTCATTTTGGCTCTCACACCTTAACTAAATGTTGTAGACTCAAACTTTTTGCTGTCATTAGTGTATTTTAGCAAAATGAAGATGATTCAAGCATTAATTTCATTGTGCTTTTGCTCATTTTGAAGATTTTGACATTTTCACCTGAAGTGTACAATCAGGCTGAAAATGCATTTAAAGCCATAAAAAGTTCATTTTGGCTCTCACACCTTAACTAAATGTTGTAGACTCAAACTTTTTGCTGTCATTAGTGTATTTTAGCAAAATGAAGATGATTCAAGCATTAATTTCATTGTGCTTTTGCTCATTTTGAAGATTTTGACATTTTCACCTGAAGTCTACAATCAGGCTGAAAATGCATTTAAAGCCATAAAAAGTTCATTTTGGCTCTCACACCTTAACTAAATGTTGTAGACTCAAACTTTTTGCTGTCATTAGTGTATGTTAGCAAAATGAAGATGATTCAAGCATTAATTTCATTGTGCTTTTGCTCATTTTGAAGATTTTGACATTTTCACCTGAAGTGTACAATCAGGCTGAAAATGCATTTAAAGCCATAAAAAGTTCATTTTGGCTCTCACACCTTAACTAAATGTTGTAGACTCAAACTTTTTGCTGTCATTAGTGTATTGTAGCAAAATGAAGATGATTCAAGCATTAATTTCATTGTGCTTTTGCTCATTTTGAAGATTTTGACATTTTCACCTGAAGTGTACAATTAGGGGCTGAAAACGCGTTTAAAGCAATAAAAAGTTCATTTTGGCTCTCACACCTTAACTAAATGTTGTAGACTCAAACTTTTTGCTGTCATTAGTATATTTTAGCAAAATGAAGATGATTCAAGCATTAATTTTATTGTGCTTTTGCTCATTTTGAAGATTTTGACATTTTCACCTGAAGTGTACAATCGGGCTGAAAATGCATTTAAAGCCATAAAAAGTTCATTTTGGCTCTCACACCTTAACTAAATGTTGTAGACTCAAACTTTTTGCTGTCATTAGTGTATTTTAGCAAAATGAAGATGATTCAAGCATTAATTTCATTGTGCTTTTGCTCATTTTGAAGATTTTGACATTTTCACCTGAAGTGTACAATCAGGCTGAAAATGCATTTAAAGCCATAAAAAGTTCATTTTGGCTCTCACACCTTAACTAAATGTTGTAGACTCAAACTTTTTGTTGTCATTAGTGTATTTTAGCAAAATGAAGATGATTCAAGCATTAATTTCATTGTGCTTTTGCTCATTTTGAAGATTTTGACATTTTCACCTGAAGTCTACAATCAGGCTGAAAATGCATTTAAAGCCATAAAAAGTTCATTTTGGCTCTCACACCTTAACTAAATGTTGTAGACTCAAACTTTTTGCTGTCATTAGTGTATTTTAGCAAAATGAAGATGATTCAAGCATTAATTTCATTGTGCTTTTGCTCATTTTTAAGATTTTGACATTTTCACCTGAAGTGTACAATTAGGGGCTGAAAACGCGTTTAAAGCAATAAAAAGTTCATTTTGGCTCTCACACCTTAACTAAATGTTGTAGACTCAAACTTTTTGCTGTCATTAGTATATTTTAGCAAAATGAAGATGATTCAAGCATTAATTTTATTGTGCTTTTGCTCATTTTGAAGATTTTGACATTTTCACCTGAAGTGTACAATCGGGCTGAAAATGCATTTAAAGCCATAAAAAGTTCATTTTGGCTCTCACACCTTAACTAAATGTTGTAGACTCAAACTTTTTGCTGTCATTAGTGTATGTTAGCAAAATGAAGATGATTCAAGCATTAATTTCATTGTGCTTTTGCTCATTTTGAAGATTTTGACATTTTCACCTGAAGTGTACAATCAGGCTGAAAATGCATTTAAAGCCATAAAAAGTTCATTTTGGCTCTCACACCTTAACTAAATGTTGTAGACTCAAACTTTTTGCTGTCATTAGTGTATTTTAGCAAAATGAAGATGATTCAAGCATTAATTTCATTGTGCTTTTGCTCATTTTGAAGATTTTGACATTTTCACCTGAAGTGTACAATCAGGCTGAAAATGCATTTAAAGCCATAAAAAGTTCATTTTGGCTCTCACACCTTAACTAAATGTTGTAGACTCAAACTTTTTGCTGTCATTAGTGTATGTTAGCAAAATGAAGATGATTCAAGCATTAATTTCATTGTGCTTTTGCTCATTTTGAAGATTTTGACATTTTCACCTGAAGTGTACAATCAGGCTGAAAATGCATTTAAAGCCATAAAAAGTTCATTTTGGCTCTCACACCTTAACTAAATGTTGTAGACTCAAACTTTTTGCTGTCATTAGTGTATTTTAGCAAAATGAAGATGATTCAAGCATTAATTTCATTGTGCTTTTGCTCATTTTGAAGATTTTGACATTTTCACCTGAAGTGTACAATCAGGCTGAAAATGCATTTAAAGCCATAAAAAGTTCATTTTGGCTCTCACACCTTAACTAAATGTTGTAGACTCAAACTTTTTGCTGTCATTAGTGTATTTTAGCAAAATGAAGATGATTCAAGCATTAATTTCATTGTGCTTTTGCTCATTTTGAAGATTTTGACATTTTCACCTGAAGTGTACAATCGGGCTGAAAATGCATTTAAAGCCATAAAAAGTTCATTTTGGCTCTCACACCTTAACTAAATGTTGTAGACTCAAACTTTTTGCTGTCATTAGTGTATTTTAGCAAAATGAAGATGATTCAAGCATTAATTTCATTGTGCTTTTGCTCATTTTGAAGATTTTGACATTTTCACCTGAAGTCTACAATCAGGCTGAAAATGCATTTAAAGCCATAAAAAGTTCATTTTGGCTCTCACACCTTAACTAAATGTTGTAGACTCAAACTTTTTGCTGTCATTAGTATATTTTAGCAAAATGAAGATGATTCAAGCATTAATTTCATTGTGCTTTTGCTCATTTTGAAGATTTTGACATTTTCACCTGAAGTGTACAATCAGGCTGAAAATGCATTTAAAGCCATAAAAAGTTCATTTTGGCTCTCACACCTTAACTAAATGTTGTAGACTCAAACTTTTTGCTGTCATTAGTGTATTTTAGCAAAATGAAGATGATTCAAGCATTAATTTCATTGTGCTTTTGCTCATTTTGAAGATTTTGACATTTTCACCTGAAGTGTACAATCAGGCTGAAAATGCATTTAAAGCCATAAAAAGTTCATTTTGGCTCTCACACCTTAACTAAATGTTGTAGACTCAAACTTTTTGCTGTCATTAGTGTATGTTAGCAAAATGAAGATGATTCAAGCATTAATTTCATTGTGCTTTTGCTCATTTTGAAGATTTTGACATTTTCACCTGAAGTGTACAATCAGGCTGAAAATGCATTTAAAGCCATAAAAAGTTCATTTTGGCTCTCACACCTTAACTAAATGTTGTAGACTCAAACTTTTTGCTGTCATTAGTGTATTTTAGCAAAATGAAGATGATTCAAGCATTAATTTCATTGTGCTTTTGCTCATTTTGAAGATTTTGACATTTTCACCTGAAGTGTACAATCAGGCTGAAAATGCATTTAAAGCCATAAAAAGTTCATTTTGGCTCTCACACCTTAACTAAATGTTGTAGACTCAAACTTTTTGCTGTCATTAGTGTATTTTAGCAAAATGAAGATGATTCAAGCATTAATTTCATTGTGCTTTTGCTCATTTTGAAGATTTTGACATTTTCACCTGAAGTGTACAATCGGGCTGAAAATGCATTTAAAGCCATAAAAAGTTCATTTTGGCTCTCACACCTTAACTAAATGTTGTAGACTCAAACTTTTTGCTGTCATTAGTGTATTTTAGCAAAATGAAGATGATTCAAGCATTAATTTCATTGTGCTTTTGCTCATTTTGAAGATTTTGACATTTTCACCTGAAGTGTACAATTAGGGGCTGAAAACGCGTTTAAAGCAATAAAAAGTTCATTTTGGCTCTCACACCTTAACTAAATGTTGTAGACTCAAACTTTTTGCTGTCATTAGTATATTTTAGCAAAATGAAGATGATTCAAGCATTAATTTTATTGTGCTTTTGCTCATTTTGAAGATTTTGACATTTTCACCTGAAGTGTACAATCGGGCTGAAAATGCATTTAAAGCCATAAAAAGTTCATTTTGGCTCTCACACCTTAACTAAATGTTGTAGACTCAAACTTTTTGCTGTCATTAGTGTATTTTAGCAAAATGAAGATGATTCAAGCATTAATTTCATTGTGCTTTTGCTCATTTTGAAGATTTTGACATTTTCACCTGAAGTCTACAATCAGGCTGAAAATGCATTTAAAGCCATAAAAAGTTCATTTTGGCTCTCACACCTTAACTAAATGTTGTAGACTCAAACTTTTTGCTGTCATTAGTGTATTTTAGCAAAATGAAGATGATTCAAGCATTAATTTCATTGTGCTTTTGCTCATTTTTAAGATTTTGACATTTTCACCTGAAGTGTACAATTAGGGGCTGAAAACGCGTTTAAAGCAATAAAAAGTTCATTTTGGCTCTCACACCTTAACTAAATGTTGTAGACTCAAACTTTTTGCTGTCATTAGTATATTTTAGCAAAATGAAGATGATTCAAGCATTAATTTTATTGTGCTTTTGCTCATTTTGAAGATTTTGACATTTTCACCTGAAGTGTACAATCGGGCTGAAAATGCATTTAAAGCCATAAAAAGTTCATTTTGGCTCTCACACCTTAACTAAATGTTGTAGACTCAAACTTTTTGCTGTCATTAGTGTATGTTAGCAAAATGAAGATGATTCAAGCATTAATTTCATTGTGCTTTTGCTCATTTTGAAGATTTTGACATTTTCACCTGAAGTGTACAATCAGGCTGAAAATGCATTTAAAGCCATAAAAAGTTCATTTTGGCTCTCACACCTTAACTAAATGTTGTAGACTCAAACTTTTTGCTGTCATTAGTGTATTTTAGCAAAATGAAGATGATTCAAGCATTAATTTCATTGTGCTTTTGCTCATTTTGAAGATTTTGACATTTTCACCTGAAGTGTACAATCAGGCTGAAAATGCATTTAAAGCCATAAAAAGTTCATTTTGGCTCTCACACCTTAACTAAATGTTGTAGACTCAAACTTTTTGCTGTCATTAGTGTATGTTAGCAAAATGAAGATGATTCAAGCATTAATTTCATTGTGCTTTTGCTCATTTTGAAGATTTTGACATTTTCACCTGAAGTGTACAATCAGGCTGAAAATGCATTTAAAGCCATAAAAAGTTCATTTTGGCTCTCACACCTTAACTAAATGTTGTAGACTCAAACTTTTTGCTGTCATTAGTGTATTTTAGCAAAATGAAGATGATTCAAGCATTAATTTCATTGTGCTTTTGCTCATTTTGAAGATTTTGACATTTTCACCTGAAGTGTACAATCAGGCTGAAAATGCATTTAAAGCCATAAAAAGTTCATTTTGGCTCTCACACCTTAACTAAATGTTGTAGACTCAAACTTTTTGCTGTCATTAGTGTATTTTAGCAAAATGAAGATGATTCAAGCATTAATTTCATTGTGCTTTTGCTCATTTTGAAGATTTTGACATTTTCACCTGAAGTGTACAATCGGGCTGAAAATGCATTTAAAGCCATAAAAAGTTCATTTTGGCTCTCACACCTTAACTAAATGTTGTAGACTCAAACTTTTTGCTGTCATTAGTGTATTTTAGCAAAATGAAGATGATTCAAGCATTAATTTCATTGTGCTTTTGCTCATTTTGAAGATTTTGACATTTTCACCTGAAGTGTACAATCAGGCTGAAAATGCATTTAAAGCCATAAAAAGTTCATTTTGGCTCTCACACCTTAACTAAATGTTGTAGACTCAAACTTTTTGCTGTCATTAGTGTATTTTAGCAAAATGAAGATGATTCAAGCATTAATTTCATTGTGCTTTTGCTCATTTTGAAGATTTTGACATTTTCACCTGAAGTGTACAATCAGGCTGAAAATGCATTTAAAGCCATAAAAAGTTCATTTTGGCTCTCACACCTTAACTAAATGTTGTAGACTCAAACTTTTTGCTGTAATTAGTGTATTTTAGCAAAATGAAGATGATTCAAGCATTAATTTCATTGTGCTTTTGCTCATTTTGAAGATTTTGACATTTTCACCTGAAGTGTACAATTAGGGGCTGAAAACGCGTTTAAAGCAATAAAAAGTTCATTTTGGCTCTCACACCTTAACTAAATGTTGTAGACTCAAACTTTTTGCTGTCATTAGTATATTTTAGCAAAATGAAGATGATTCAAGCATTAATTTTATTGTGCTTTTGCTCATTTTGAAGATTTTGACATTTTCACCTGAAGTGTACAATCGGGCTGAAAATGCATTTAAAGCCATAAAAAGTTCATTTTGGCTCTCACACCTTAACTAAATGTTGTAGACTCAAACTTTTTGCTGTCATTAGTGTATGTTAGCAAAATGAAGATGATTCAAGCATTAATTTCATTGTGCTTTTGCTCATTTTGAAGATTTTGACATTTTCACCTGAAGTGTACAATCAGGCTGAAAATGCATTTAAAGCCATAAAAAGTTCATTTTGGCTCTCACACCTTAACTAAATGTTGTAGACTCAAACTTTTTGCTGTCATTAGTGTATTTTAGCAAAATGAAGATGATTCAAGCATTAATTTCATTGTGCTTTTGCTCATTTTGAAGATTTTGACATTTTCACCTGAAGTGTACAATCAGGCTGAAAATGCATTTAAAGCCATAAAAAGTTCATTTTGGCTCTCACACCTTAACTAAATGTTGTAGACTCAAACTTTTTGCTGTCATTAGTGTATGTTAGCAAAATGAAGATGATTCAAGCATTAATTTCATTGTGCTTTTGCTCATTTTGAAGATTTTGACATTTTCACCTGAAGTGTACAATCGGGCTGAAAATGAATTTAAAGCCATAAAAAGTTCATTTTGGCTCTCACACCTTAACTAAATGTTGTAGACTCAAACTTTTTGCTGTCATTAGTGTATTTTAGCAAAATGAAGATGATTCAAGCATTAATTTCATTGTGCTTTTGCTCATTTTGAAGATTTTGACATTTTCACCTGAAGTGTACAATTAGGGGCTGAAAACGCGTTTAAAGCAATAAAAAGTTCATTTTGGCTCTCACACCTTAACTAAATGTTGTAGACTCAAACTTTTTGCTGTCATTAGTGTATTTTAGCAAAATGAAGATGATTCAAGCATTAATTTCATTGTGCTTTTGCTCATTTTGAAGATTTTGACATTTTCACCTGAAGTGTACAATCAGGCTGAAAATGCATTTAAAGCCATAAAAAGTTCATTTTGGCTCTCACACCTTAACTAAATGTTGTAGACTCAAACTTTTTGCTGTCATTAGTGTATGTTAGCAAAATGAAGATGATTCAAGCATTAATTTCATTGTGCTTTTGCTCATTTTGAAGATTTTGACATTTTCACCTGAAGTGTACAATCAGGCTGAAAATGCATTTAAAGCCATAAAAAGTTCATTTTGGCTCTCACACCTTAACTAAATGTTGTAGACTCAAACTTTTTGCTGTCATTAGTGTATTGTAGCAAAATGAAGATGATTCAAGCATTAATTTCATTGTGCTTTTGCTCATTTTGAAGATTTTGACATTTTCACCTGAAGTGTACAATTAGGGGCTGAAAACGCGTTTAAAGCAATAAAAAGTTCATTTTGGCTCTCACACCTTAACTAAATGTTGTAGACTCAAACTTTTTGCTGTCATTAGTATATTTTAGCAAAATGAAGATGATTCAAGCATTAATTTTATTGTGCTTTTGCTCATTTTGAAGATTTTGACATTTTCACCTGAAGTGTACAATCGGGCTGAAAATGCATTTAAAGCCATAAAAAGTTCATTTTGGCTCTCACACCTTAACTAAATGTTGTAGACTCAAACTTTTTGCTGTCATTAGTGTATTTTAGCAAAATGAAGATGATTCAAGCATTAATTTCATTGTGCTTTTGCTCATTTTGAAGATTTTGACATTTTCACCTGAAGTGTACAATCAGGCTGAAAATGCATTTAAAGCCATAAAAAGTTCATTTTGGCTCTCACACCTTAACTAAATGTTGTAGACTCAAACTTTTTGTTGTCATTAGTGTATTTTAGCAAAATGAAGATGATTCAAGCATTAATTTCATTGTGCTTTTGCTCATTTTGAAGATTTTGACATTTTCACCTGAAGTCTACAATCAGGCTGAAAATGCATTTAAAGCCATAAAAAGTTCATTTTGGCTCTCACACCTTAACTAAATGTTGTAGACTCAAACTTTTTGCTGTCATTAGTGTATTTTAGCAAAATGAAGATGATTCAAGCATTAATTTCATTGTGCTTTTGCTCATTTTTAAGATTTTGACATTTTCACCTGAAGTGTACAATTAGGGGCTGAAAACGCGTTTAAAGCAATAAAAAGTTCATTTTGGCTCTCACACCTTAACTAAATGTTGTAGACTCAAACTTTTTGCTGTCATTAGTATATTTTAGCAAAATGAAGATGATTCAAGCATTAATTTTATTGTGCTTTTGCTCATTTTGAAGATTTTGACATTTTCACCTGAAGTGTACAATCGGGCTGAAAATGCATTTAAAGCCATAAAAAGTTCATTTTGGCTCTCACACCTTAACTAAATGTTGTAGACTCAAACTTTTTGCTGTCATTAGTGTATTTTAGCAAAATGAAGATGATTCAAGCATTAATTTCATTGTGCTTTTGCTCATTTTGAAGATTTTGACATTTTCACCTGAAGTGTACAATCAGGCTGAAAATGCATTTAAAGCCATAAAAAGTTCATTTTGGCTCTCACACCTTAACTAAATGTTGTAGACTCAAACTTTTTGTTGTCATTAGTGTATTTTAGCAAAATGAAGATGATTCAAGCATTAATTTCATTGTGCTTTTGCTCATTTTGAAGATTTTGACATTTTCACCTGAAGTGTACAATTAGGGGCTGAAAACGCGTTTAAAGCAATAAAAAGTTCATTTTGGCTCTCACACCTTAACTAAATGTTGTAGACTCAAACTTTTTGCTGTCATTAGTATATTTTAGCAAAATGAAGATGATTCAAGCATTAATTTTATTGTGCTTTTGCTCATTTTGAAGATTTTGACATTTTCACCTGAAGTGTACAATCGGGCTGAAAATGCATTTAAAGCCATAAAAAGTTCATTTTGGCTCTCACACCTTAACTAAATGTTGTAGACTCAAACTTTTTGCTGTCATTTGTGTATGTTAGCAAAATGAAGATGATTCAAGCATTAATTTCATTGTGCTTTTGCTCATTTTGAAGATTTTGACATTTTCACCTGAAGTGTACAATCGGGCTGAAAATGCATTTAAAGCCATAAAAAGTTCATTTTGGCTCTCACACCTTAACTAAATGTTGTAGACTCAAACTTTTTGCTGTCATTAGTGTATTTTAGCAAAATGAAGATGATTCAAGCATTAATTTCATTGTGCTTTTGCTCATTTTGAAGATTTTGACATTTTCACCTGAAGTGTACAATTAGGGGCTGAAAACGCGTTTAAAGCAATAAAAAGTTCATTTTGGCTCTCACACCTTAACTAAATGTTGTAGACTCAAACTTTTTGCTGTCATTAGTATATTTTAGCAAAATGAAGATGATTCAAGCATTAATTTTATTGTGCTTTTGCTCATTTTGAAGATTTTGACATTTTCACCTGAAGTGTACAATCGGGCTGAAAATGCATTTAAAGCCATAAAAAGTTCATTTTGGCTCTCACACCTTAACTAAATGTTGTAGACTCAAACTTTTTGCTGTCATTAGTGTATTTTAGCAAAATGAAGATGATTCAAGCATTAATTTCATTGTGCTTTTGCTCATTTTGAAGATTTTGACATTTTCACCTGAAGTGTACAATCAGGCTGAAAATGCATTTAAAGCCATAAAAAGTTCATTTTGGCTCTCACACCTTAACTAAATGTTGTAGACTCAAACTTTTTGTTGTCATTAGTGTATTTTAGCAAAATGAAGATGATTCAAGCATTAATTTCATTGTGCTTTTTGCTCATTTTGAAGATTTTGACATTTTCACCTGAAGTGTACAATTAGGGGCTGAAAACGCGTTTAAAGCAATAAAAAGTTCATTTTGGCTCTCACACCTTAACTAAATGTTGTAGACTCAAACTTTTTGCTGTCATTAGTATATTTTAGCAAAATGAAGATGATTCAAGCATTAATTTTATTGTGCTTTTGCTCATTTTGAAGATTTTGACATTTTCACCTGAAGTGTACAATCGGGCTGAAAATGCATTTAAAGCCATAAAAAGTTCATTTTTGCTCTCACACCTTAACTAAATGTTGTAGACTCAAACTTTTTGCTGTCATTAGTGTATTTTAGCAAAATGAAGATGATTCAAGCATTAATTTCATTGTGCTTTTGCTCATTTTGAAGATTTTGACATTTTCACCTGAAGTGTACAATCAGGCTGAAAATGCATTTAAAGCCATAAAAAGTTCATTTTGGCTCTCACACCTTAACTAAATGTTGTAGACTCAAACTTTTTGTTGTCATTAGTGTATTTTAGCAAAATGAAGATGATTCAAGCATTAATTTCATTGTGCTTTTGCTCATTTTGAAGATTTTGACATTTTCACCTGAAGTGTACAATTAGGGGCTGAAAACGCGTTTAAAGCAATAAAAAGTTCATTTTGGCTCTCACACCTTAACTAAATGTTGTAGACTCAAACTTTTTGCTGTCATTAGTATATTTTAGCAAAATGAAGATGATTCAAGCATTAATTTTATTGTGCTTTTGCTCATTTTGAAGATTTTGACATTTTCACCTGAAGTGTACAATCGGGCTGAAAATGCATTTAAAGCCATAAAAAGTTCATTTTGGCTCTCACACCTTAACTAAATGTTGTAGACTCAAACTTTTTGCTGTCATTTGTGTATGTTAGCAAAATGAAGATGATTCAAGCATTAATTTCATTGTGCTTTTGCTCATTTTGAAGATTTTGACATTTTCACCTGAAGTGTACAATCAGGCTGAAAATGCATTTAAAGCCATAAAAAGTTCATTTTGGCTCTCACACCTTAACTAAATGTTGTAGACTCAAACTTTTTGCTGTCATTAGTGTATTTTAGCAAAATGAAGATGATTCAAGCATTAATTTCATTGTGCTTTTGCTCATTTTGAAGATTTTGACATTTTCACCTGAAGTGTACAATCAGGCTGAAAATGCATTTAAAGCCATAAAAAGTTCATTTTGGCTCTCACACCTTAACTAAATGTTGTAGACTCAAACTTTTTGCTGTCATTAGTGTATGTTAGCAAAATGAAGATGATTCAAGCATTAATTTCATTGTGCTTTTGCTCATTTTGAAGATTTTGACATTTTCACCTGAAGTGTACAATCAGGCTGAAAATGCATTTAAAGCCATAAAAAGTTCATTTTGGCTCTCACACCTTAACTAAATGTTGTAAACTCAAACTTTTTGCTGTCATTAGTGTATTTTAGCAAAATGAAGATGATTCAAGCATTAATTTCATTGTGCTTTTGCTCATTTTGAAGATTTTGACATTTTCACCTGAAGTGTACAATCAGGCTGAAAATGCATTTAAAGCCATAAAAAGTTCATTTTGGCTCTCACACCTTAACTAAATGTTGTAGACTCAAACTTTTTGCTGTCATTAGTGTATTTTAGCAAAATGAAGATGATTCAAGCATTAATTTCATTGTGCTTTTGCTCATTTTGAAGATTTTGACATTTTCACCTGAAGTGTACAATCGGGCTGAAAATGCATTTAAAGCCATAAAAAGTTCATTTTGGCTCTCACACCTTAACTAAATGTTGTAGACTCAAACTTTTTGCTGTCATTAGTGTATGTTAGCAAAATGAAGATGATTCAAGCATTAATTTCATTGTGCTTTTGCTCATTTTGAAGATTTTGACATTTTCACCTGAAGTGTACAATCAGGCTGAAAATGCATTTAAAGCCATAAAAAGTTCATTTTGGCTCTCACACCTTAACTAAATGTTGTAAACTCAAACTTTTTGCTGTCATTAGTGTATTTTAGCAAAATGAAGATGATTCAAGCATTAATTTCATTGTGCTTTTGCTCATTTTGAAGATTTTGACATTTTCACCTGAAGTGTACAATCAGGCTGAAAATGCATTTAAAGCCATAAAAAGTTCATTTTTGCTCTCACACCTTAACTAAATGTTGTAGACTCAAACTTTTTGCTGTCATTAGTGTATTTTAGCAAAATGAAGATGATTCAAGCATTAATTTCATTGTGCTTTTGCTCATTTTGAAGATTTTGACATTTTCACCTGAAGTGTACAATCGGGCTGAAAATGCATTTAAAGCCATAAAAAGTTCATTTTGGCTCTCACACCTTAACTAAATGTTGTAGACTCAAACTTTTTGCTGTCATTAGTGTATGTTAGCAAAATGAAGATGATTCAAGCATTAATTTCATTGTGCTTTTGCTCATTTTGAAGATTTTGACATTTTCACCTGAAGTGTACAATCAGGCTGAAAATGCAT
The DNA here is from genome assembly GCF_054856555.1 of Leptonotus elevatus. Taxonomy (NCBI): domain Eukaryota; kingdom Metazoa; phylum Chordata; class Actinopteri; order Syngnathiformes; family Syngnathidae; genus Leptonotus; species Leptonotus elevatus. The sequence goes on along the minus strand of NW_028233499.1, from coordinate 62,644 downwards.
TTAAAGCCATAAAAAGTTCATTTTGGCTCTCACACCTTAACTAAATGTTGTAGACTCAAACTTTTTGCTGTCATTAGTGTATTTTAGCAAAATGAAGATGATTCAAGCATTAATTTCATTGTGCTTTTGCTCATTTTGAAGATTTTGACATTTTCACCTGAAGTGTACAATCAGGCTGAAAATGCATTTAAAGCCATAAAAAGTTCATTTTGGCTCTCACACCTTAACTAAATGTTGTAGACTCAAACTTTTTGCTGTCATTAGTGTATGTTAGCAAAATGAAGATGATTCAAGCATTAATTTCATTGTGCTTTTGCTCATTTTGAAGATTTTGACATTTTCACCTGAAGTGTACAATCAGGCTGAAAATGCATTTAAAGCCATAAAAAGTTCATTTTGGCTCTCACACCTTAACTAAATGTTGTAAACTCAAACTTTTTGCTGTCATTAGTGTATTTTAGCAAAATGAAGATGATTCAAGCATTAATTTCATTGTGCTTTTGCTCATTTTGAAGATTTTGACATTTTCACCTGAAGTGTACAATCAGGCTGAAAATGCATTTAAAGCCATAAAAAGTTCATTTTGGCTCTCACACCTTAACTAAATGTTGTAGACTCAAACTTTTTGCTGTCATTAGTGTATTTTAGCAAAATGAAGATGATTCAAGCATTAATTTCATTGTGCTTTTGCTCATTTTGAAGATTTTGACATTTTCACCTGAAGTGTACAATCGGGCTGAAAATGCATTTAAAGCCATAAAAAGTTCATTTTGGCTCTCACACCTTAACTAAATGTTGTAGACTCAAACTTTTTGCTGTCATTAGTGTATTTTAGCAAAATGAAGATGATTCAAGCATTAATTTCATTGTGCTTTTGCTCATTTTGAAGATTTTGACATTTTCACCTGAAGTGTACAATCAGGCTGAAAATGCATTTAAAGCCATAAAAAGTTCATTTTGGCTCTCACACCTTAACTAAATGTTGTAGACTCAAACTTTTTGCTGTCATTAGTGTATTTTAGCAAAATGAAGATGATTCAAGCATTAATTTCATTGTGCTTTTGCTCATTTTGAAGATTTTGACATTTTCACCTGAAGTGTACAATCGGGCTGAAAATGCATTTAAAGCCATAAAAAGTTCATTTTGGCTCTCACACCTTAACTAAATGTTGTAGACTCAAACTTTTTGCTGTCATTAGTGTATTTTAGCAAAATGAAGATGATTCAAGCATTAATTTCATTGTGCTTTTGCTCATTTTGAAGATTTTGACATTTTCACCTGAAGTGTACAATTAGGGGCTGAAAACGCGTTTAAAGCAATAAAAAGTTCATTTTGGCTCTCACACCTTAACTAAATGTTGTAGACTCAAACTTTTTGCTGTCATTAGTATATTTTAGCAAAATGAAGATGATTCAAGCATTAATTTTATTGTGCTTTTGCTCATTTTGAAGATTTTGACATTTTCACCTGAAGTGTACAATCGGGCTGAAAATGCATTTAAAGCCATAAAAAGTTCATTTTGGCTCTCACACCTTAACTAAATGTTGTAGACTCAAACTTTTTGCTGTCATTAGTGTATTTTAGCAAAATGAAGATGATTCAAGCATTAATTTCATTGTGCTTTTGCTCATTTTGAAGATTTTGACATTTTCACCTGAAGTGTACAATCAGGCTGAAAATGCATTTAAAGCCATAAAAAGTTCATTTTGGCTCTCACACCTTAACTAAATGTTGTAGACTCAAACTTTTTGTTGTCATTAGTGTATTTTAGCAAAATGAAGATGATTCAAGCATTAATTTCATTGTGCTTTTGCTCATTTTGAAGATTTTGACATTTTCACCTGAAGTGTACAATTAGGGGCTGAAAACGCGTTTAAAGCAATAAAAAGTTCATTTTGGCTCTCACACCTTAACTAAATGTTGTAGACTCAAACTTTTTGCTGTCATTAGTATATTTTAGCAAAATGAAGATGATTCAAGCATTAATTTTATTGTGCTTTTGCTCATTTTGAAGATTTTGACATTTTCACCTGAAGTGTACAATCGGGCTGAAAATGCATTTAAAGCCATAAAAAGTTCATTTTGGCTCTCACACCTTAACTAAATGTTGTAGACTCAAACTTTTTGCTGTCATTTGTGTATGTTAGCAAAATGAAGATGATTCAAGCATTAATTTCATTGTGCTTTTGCTCATTTTGAAGATTTTGACATTTTCACCTGAAGTGTACAATCGGGCTGAAAATGCATTTAAAGCCATAAAAAGTTCATTTTGGCTCTCACACCTTAACTAAATGTTGTAGACTCAAACTTTTTGCTGTCATTAGTGTATTTTAGCAAAATGAAGATGATTCAAGCATTAATTTCATTGTGCTTTTGCTCATTTTGAAGATTTTGACATTTTCACCTGAAGTGTACAATTAGGGGCTGAAAACGCGTTTAAAGCAATAAAAAGTTCATTTTGGCTCTCACACCTTAACTAAATGTTGTAGACTCAAACTTTTTGCTGTCATTAGTATATTTTAGCAAAATGAAGATGATTCAAGCATTAATTTTATTGTGCTTTTGCTCATTTTGAAGATTTTGACATTTTCACCTGAAGTGTACAATCGGGCTGAAAATGCATTTAAAGCCATAAAAAGTTCATTTTGGCTCTCACACCTTAACTAAATGTTGTAGACTCAAACTTTTTGCTGTCATTAGTGTATTTTAGCAAAATGAAGATGATTCAAGCATTAATTACATTGTGCTTTTGCTCATTTTGAAGATTTTGACATTTTCACCTGAAGTGTACAATCAGGCTGAAAATGCATTTAAAGCCATAAAAAGTTCATTTTGGCTCTCACACCTTAACTAAATGTTGTAGACTCAAACTTTTTGTTGTCATTAGTGTATTTTAGCAAAATGAAGATGATTCAAGCATTAATTTCATTGTGCTTTTGCTCATTTTGAAGATTTTGACATTTTCACCTGAAGTGTACAATTAGGGGCTGAAAACGCGTTTAAAGCAATAAAAAGTTCATTTTGGCTCTCACACCTTAACTAAATGTTGTAGACTCAAACTTTTTGCTGTCATTAGTATATTTTAGCAAAATGAAGATGATTCAAGCATTAATTTTATTGTGCTTTTGCTCATTTTGAAGATTTTGACATTTTCACCTGAAGTGTACAATCGGGCTGAAAATGCATTTAAAGCCATAAAAAGTTCATTTTGGCTCTCACACCTTAACTAAATGTTGTAGACTCAAACTTTTTGCTGTCATTAGTGTATTTTAGCAAAATGAAGATGATTCAAGCATTAATTTCATTGTGCTTTTGCTCATTTTGAAGATTTTGACATTTTCACCTGAAGTGTACAATCAGGCTGAAAATGCATTTAAAGCCATAAAAAGTTCATTTTGGCTCTCACACCTTAACTAAATGTTGTAGACTCAAACTTTTTGTTGTCATTAGTGTATTTTAGCAAAATGAAGATGATTCAAGCATTAATTTCATTGTGCTTTTGCTCATTTTGAAGATTTTGACATTTTCACCTGAAGTGTACAATTAGGGGCTGAAAACGCGTTTAAAGCAATAAAAAGTTCATTTTGGCTCTCACACCTTAACTAAATGTTGTAGACTCAAACTTTTTGCTGTCATTAGTATATTTTAGCAAAATGAAGATGATTCAAGCATTAATTTTATTGTGCTTTTGCTCATTTTGAAGATTTTGACATTTTCACCTGAAGTGTACAATCGGGCTGAAAATGCATTTAAAGCCATAAAAAGTTCATTTTGGCTCTCACACCTTAACTAAATGTTGTAGACTCAAACTTTTTGCTGTCATTTGTGTATGTTAGCAAAATGAAGATGATTCAAGCATTAATTTCATTGTGCTTTTGCTCATTTTGAAGATTTTGACATTTTCACCTGAAGTGTACAATCAGGCTGAAAATGCATTTAAAGCCATAAAAAGTTCATTTTGGCTCTCACACCTTAACTAAATGTTGTAGACTCAAACTTTTTGCTGTCATTAGTGTATTTTAGCAAAATGAAGATGATTCAAGCATTAATTTCATTGTGCTTTTGCTCATTTTGAAGATTTTGACATTTTCACCTGAAGTGTACAATCAGGCTGAAAATGCATTTAAAGCCATAAAAAGTTCATTTTGGCTCTCACACCTTAACTAAATGTTGTAGACTCAAACTTTTTGCTGTCATTAGTGTATGTTAGCAAAATGAAGATGATTCAAGCATTAATTTCATTGTGCTTTTGCTCATTTTGAAGATTTTGACATTTTCACCTGAAGTGTACAATCAGGCTGAAAATGCATTTAAAGCCATAAAAAGTTCATTTTGGCTCTCACACCTTAACTAAATGTTGTAAACTCAAACTTTTTGCTGTCATTAGTGTATTTTAGCAAAATGAAGATGATTCAAGCATTAATTTCATTGTGCTTTTGCTCATTTTGAAGATTTTGACATTTTCACCTGAAGTGTACAATCAGGCTGAAAATGCATTTAAAGCCATAAAAAGTTCATTTTGGCTCTCACACCTTAACTAAATGTTGTAGACTCAAACTTTTTGCTGTCATTTAGTGTATTTTAGCAAAATGAAGATGATTCAAGCATTAATTTCATTGTGCTTTTGCTCATTTTGAAGATTTTGACATTTTCACCTGAAGTGTACAATCGGGCTGAAAATGCATTTAAAGCCATAAAAAGTTCATTTTGGCTCTCACACCTTAACTAAATGTTGTAGACTCAAACTTTTTGCTGTCATTAGTGTATGTTAGCAAAATGAAGATGATTCAAGCATTAATTTCATTGTGCTTTTGCTCATTTTGAAGATTTTGACATTTTCACCTGAAGTGTACAATCAGGCTGAAAATGCATTTAAAGCCATAAAAAGTTCATTTTGGCTCTCACACCTTAACTAAATGTTGTAGACTCAAACTTTTTGCTGTCATTAGTGTATTTTAGCAAAATGAAGATGATTCAAGCATTAATTTCATTGTGCTTTTGCTCATTTTGAAGATTTTGACATTTTCACCTGAAGTGTACAATCAGGCTGAAAATGCATTTAAAGCCATAAAAAGTTCATTTTGGCTCTCACACCTTAACTAAATGTTGTAGACTCAAACTTTTTGCTGTCATTAGTGTATGTTAGCAAAATGAAGATGATTCAAGCATTAATTTCATTGTGCTTTTGCTCATTTTGAAGATTTTGACATTTTCACCTGAAGTGTACAATCAGGCTGAAAATGCATTTAAAGCCATAAAAAGTTCATTTTGGCTCTCACACCTTAACTAAATGTTGTAAACTCAAACTTTTTGCTGTCATTAGTGTATTTTAGCAAAATGAAGATGATTCAAGCATTAATTTCATTGTGCTTTTGCTCATTTTGAAGATTTTGACATTTTCACCTGAAGTGTACAATCAGGCTGAAAATGCATTTAAAGCCATAAAAAGTTCATTTTGGCTCTCACACCTTAACTAAATGTTGTAGACTCAAACTTTTTGCTGTCATTAGTGTATTTTAGCAAAATGAAGATGATTCAAGCATTAATTTCATTGTGCTTTTGCTCATTTTGAAGATTTGACATTTTCACCTGAAGTGTACAATCGGGCTGAAAATGCATTTAAAGCCATAAAAAGTTCATTTTGGCTCTCACACCTTAACTAAATGTTGTAGACTCAAACTTTTTGCTGTCATTAGTGTATTTTAGCAAAATGAAGATGATTCAAGCATTAATTTCATTGTGCTTTTGCTCATTTTGAAGATTTTGACATTTTTACCTGAAGTGTACAATCGGGCTGAAAATGCATTTAAAGCAATAAAAAGTTCATTTTGGCTCTCACACCTTAACTAAATGTTGTAGTTTCAAACTTTTTGCTGTCATTAGTGTATTTTAGCAAAATGAAGATGATTCAAGCATTAATTTCATTGTGCTTTTGCTCATTTTGAAGATTTTGACATTTTCACCTGAAGTGTACAATTAGGGGCTGAAAACGCGTTTAAAGCAATAAAAAGTTCATTTTGGCTCTCACACCTTAACTAAATGTTGTAGACTCAAACTTTTTGCTGTCATTAGTATATTTTAGCAAAATGAAGATGATTCAAGCATTAATTTTATTGTGCTTTTGCTCATTTTGAAGATTTTGACATTTTCACCTGAAGTGTACAATCGGGCTGAAAATGCATTTAAAGCCATAAAAAGTTCATTTTGGCTCTCACACCTTAACTAAATGTTGTAGACTCAAACTTTTTGCTGTCATTAGTGTATGTTAGCAAAATGAAGATGATCAAGCATTAATTTCATTGTGCTTTTGCTCATTTTGAAGATTTTGACATTTTCACCTGAAGTGTACAATCAGGCTGAAAATGCATTTAAAGCCATAAAAAGTTCATTTTGGCTCTCACACCTTAACTAAATGTTGTAGACTCAAACTTTTTGCTGTCATTAGTGTATTTTAGCAAAATGAAGATGATTCAAGCATTAATTTCATTGTGCTTTTGCTCATTTTGAAGATTTTGACATTTTCACCTGAAGTGTACAATTAGGGGCTGAAAACGCGTTTAAAGCAATAAAAAGTTCATTTTGGCTCTCACACCTTAACTAAATGTTGTAGACTCAAACTTTTTGCTGTCATTAGTGTATGTTAGCAAAATGAAGATGATTCAAGCATTAATTTCATTGTGCTTTTGCTCATTTTGAAGATTTTGACATTTTCACCTGAAGTGTACAATTAGGGGCTGAAAACGCGTTTAAAGCAATAAAAAGTTCATTTTGGCTCTCACACCTTAACTAAATGTTGTAGACTCAAACTTTTTGCTGTCATTAGTGTATGTTAGCAAAATGAAGATGATTCAAGCATTAATTTCATTGTGCTTTTGCTCATTTTGAAGATTTTGACATTTTCACCTGAAGTGTACAATCAGGCTGAAAATGCATTTAAAGCCATAAAAAGTTCATTTTGGCTCTCACACCTTAACTAAATGTTGTAGACTCAAACTTTTTGCTGTCATTAGTGTATTTTAGCAAAATGAAGATGATTCAAGCATTAATTTCATTGTGCTTTTGCTCATTTTGAAGATTTTGACATTTTCACCTGAAGTGTACAATCAGGCTGAAAATGCATTTAAAGCCATAAAAAGTTCATTTTGGCTCTCACACCTTAACTAAATGTTGTAGACTCAAACTTTTTGCTGTCATTAGTGTATTTTAGCAAAATGAAGATGATTCAAGCATTAATTTCATTGTGCTTTTGCTCATTTTGAAGATTTTGACATTTTCACCTGAAGTGTACAATCGGGCTGAAAATGCATTTAAAGCCATAAAAAGTTCATTTTGGCTCTCACACCTTAACTAAATGTTGTAGACTCAAACTTTTTGCTGTCATTAGTGTATTTTAGCAAAATGAAGATGATTCAAGCATTAATTTCATTGTGCTTTTGCTCATTTTGAAGATTTTGACATTTTCACCTGAAGTGTACAATCGGGCTGAAAATGCATTTAAAGCCATAAAAAGTTCATTTTGGCTCTCACACCTTAACTAAATGTTGTAGACTCAAACTTTTTGCTGTCATTAGTGTATTTTAGCAAAATGAAGATGATTCAAGCATTAATTTCATTGTGCTTTTGCTCATTTTGAAGATTTTGACATTTTCACCTGAAGTGTACAATCGGGCTGAAAATGCATTTAAAGCCATAAAAAGTTCATTTTGGCTCTCACACCTTAACTAAATGTTGTAGACTCAAACTTTTTGCTGTCATTAGTGTATTTTAGCAAAATGAAGATGATTCAAGCATTAATTTCATTGTGCTTTTGCTCATTTTGAAGATTTTGACATTTTCACCTGAAGTGTACAATTAGGGGCTGAAAACGCGTTTAAAGCAATAAAAAGTTCATTTTGGCTCTCACACCTTAACTAAATGTTGTAGACTCAAACTTTTTGCTGTCATTAGTATATTTTAGCAAAATGAAGATGATTCAAGCATTAATTTTATTGTGCTTTTGCTCATTTTGAAGATTTTGACATTTTCACCTGAAGTGTACAATCGGGCTGAAAATGCATTTAAAGCCATAAAAAGTTCATTTTGGCTCTCACACCTTAACTAAATGTTGTAGACTCAAACGTTTTGCTGTCATTAGTGTATTTTAGCAAAATGAAGATGATTCAAGCATTAATTTCATTGTGCTTTTGCTCATTTTGAAGATTTTGACATTTTCACCTGAAGTGTACAATCAGGCTGAAAATGCATTTAAAGCCATAAAAAGTTCATTTTGGCTCTCACACCTTAACTAAATGTTGTAGACTCAAACTTTTTGTTGTCATTAGTGTATTTTAGCAAAATGAAGATGATTCAAGCATTAATTTCATTGTGCTTTTGCTCATTTTGAAGATTTTGACATTTTCACCTGAAGTGTACAATTAGGGGCTGAAAACGCGTTTAAAGCAATAAAAAGTTCATTTTGGCTCTCACACCTTAACTAAATGTTGTAGACTCAAACTTTTTGCTGTCATTAGTATATTTTAGCAAAATGAAGATGATTCAAGCATTAATTTTATTGTGCTTTTGCTCATTTTGAAGATTTTGACATTTTCACCTGAAGTGTACAATCGGGCTGAAAATGCATTTAAAGCCATAAAAAGTTCATTTTGGCTCTCACACCTTAACTAAATGTTGTAGACTCAAACTTTTTGCTGTCATTTGTGTATGTTAGCAAAATGAAGATGATTCAAGCATTAATTTCATTGTGCTTTTGCTCATTTTGAAGATTTTGACATTTTCACCTGAAGTGTACAATCAGGCTGAAAATGCATTTAAAGCCATAAAAAGTTCATTTTGGCTCTCACACCTTAACTAAATGTTGTAGACTCAAACTTTTTGCTGTCATTAGTGTATTTTAGCAAAATGAAGATGATTCAAGCATTAATTTCATTGTGCTTTTGCTCATTTTGAAGATTTTGACATTTTCACCTGAAGTGTACAATCAGGCTGAAAATGCATTTAAAGCCATAAAAAGTTCATTTTGGCTCTCACACCTTAACTAAATGTTGTAGACTCAAACTTTTTGCTGTCATTAGTGTATGTTAGCAAAATGAAGATGATTCAAGCATTAATTTCATTGTGCTTTTGCTCATTTTGAAGATTTTGACATTTTCACCTGAAGTGTACAATCAGGCTGAAAATGCATTTAAAGCCATAAAAAGTTCATTTTGGCTCTCACACCTTAACTAAATGTTGTAAACTCAAACTTTTTGCTGTCATTAGTGTATTTTAGCAAAATGAAGATGATTCAAGCATTAATTTCATTGTGCTTTTGCTCATTTTGAAGATTTTGACATTTTCACCTGAAGTGTACAATCAGGCTGAAAATGCATTTAAAGCCATAAAAAGTTCATTTTGGCTCTCACACCTTAACTAAATGTTGTAGACTCAAACTTTTTGCTGTCATTAGTGTATTTTAGCAAAATGAAGATGATTCAAGCATTAATTTCATTGTGCTTTTGCTCATTTTGAAGATTTTGACATTTTCACCTGAAGTGTACAATCAGGCTGAAAATGCATTTAAAGCCATAAAAAGTTCATTTTGGCTCTCACACCTTAACTAAATGTTGTAGACTCAAACTTTTTGCTGTCATTAGTGTATTTTAGCAAAATGAAGATGATTCAAGCATTAATTTCATTGTGCTTTTGCTCATTTTGAAGATTTTGACATTTTCACCTGAAGTGTACAATCGGGCTGAAAATGCATTTAAAGCCATAAAAAGTTCATTTTGGCTCTCACACCTTAACTAAATGTTGTAGACTCAAACTTTTTGCTGTCATTAGTGTATGTTAGCAAAATGAAGATGATTCAAGCATTAATTTCATTGTGCTTTTGCTCATTTTGAAGATTTTGACATTTTCACCTGAAGTGTACAATCAGGCTGAAAATGCATTTAAAGCCATAAAAAGTTCATTTTGGCTCTCACACCTTAACTAAATGTTGTAGACTCAAACTTTTTGCTGTCATTAGTGTATTTTAGCAAAATGAAGATGATTCAAGCATTAATTTCATTGTGCTTTTGCTCATTTTGAAGATTTTGACATTTTCACCTGAAGTGTACAATCAGGCTGAAAATGCATTTAAAGCCATAAAAAGTTCATTTTGGCTCTCACACCTTAACTAAATGTTGTAGACTCAAACTTTTTGCTGTCATTAGTGTATGTTAGCAAAATGAAGATGATTCAAGCATTAATTTCATTGTGCTTTTGCTCATTTTGAAGATTTTGACATTTTCACCTGAAGTGTACAATCAGGCTGAAAATGCATTTAAAGCCATAAAAAGTTCATTTTGGCTCTCACACCTTAACTAAATGTTGTAAACTCAAACTTTTTGCTGTCATTAGTGTATTTTAGCAAAATGAAGATGATTCAAGCATTAATTTCATTGTGCTTTTGCTCATTTTGAAGATTTTGACATTTTCACCTGAAGTGTACAATCAGGCTGAAAATGCATTTAAAGCCATAAAAAGTTCATTTTGGCTCTCACACCTTAACTAAATGTTGTAGACTCAAACTTTTTGCTGTCATTAGTGTATTTTAGCAAAATGAAGATGATTCAAGCATTAATTTCATTGTGCTTTTGCTCATTTTGAAGATTTTGACATTTTCACCTGAAGTGTACAATTAGGGGCTGAAAACGCGTTTAAAGCAATAAAAAGTTCATTTTGGCTCTCACACCTTAACTAAATGTTGTAGACTCCAACTTTTTGCTGTCATTAGTATATTTTAGCAAAATGAAGATGATTCAAGCATTAATTTTATTGTGCTTTTGCTCATTTTGAAGATTTTGACATTTTCACCTGAAGTGTACAATCGGGCTGAAAATGCATTTAAAGCCATAAAAAGTTCATTTTGGCTCTCACAACTTAACTAAATGTTGAAGACTCAAACTTTTTGCTGTCATTAGTGTATGTTAGCAAAATGAAGATGATTCAAGCATTAATTTCATTGTGCTTTTGCTCATTTTGAAGATTTTGACATTTTCACCTGAAGTGTACAATCAGGCTGAAAATGCATTTAAAGCCATAAAAAGTTCATTTTGGCTCTCACACCTTAACTAAATGTTGTAAACTCAAACTTTTTGCTGTCATTAGTGTATTTTAGCAAAATGAAGATGATTCAAGCATTAATTTCATTGTGCTTTTGCTCATTTTGAAGATTTTGACATTTTCACCTGAAGTGTACAATTAGGGGCTGAAAACGCGTTTAAAGCAATAAAAAGTTCATTTTGGCTCTCACACCTTAACTAAATGTTGTAGACTCAAACTTTTTGCTGTCATTAGTATATTTTAGCAAAATGAAGATGATTCAAGCATTAATTTTATTGTGCTTTTGCTCATTTTGAAGATTTTGACATTTTCACCTGAAGTGTACAATCGGGCTGAAAATGCATTTAAAGCCATAAAAAGTTCATTTTGGCTCTCACACCTTAACTAAATGTTGTAGACTCAAACTTTTTGCTGTCATTAGTGTATGTTAGCAAAATGAAGATGATTCAAGCATTAATTTCATTGTGCTTTTGCTCATTTTGAAGATTTTGACATTTTCACCTGAAGTGTACAATCAGGCTGAAAATGCATTTAAAGCCATAAAAAGTTCATTTTGGCTCTCACACCTTAACTAAATGTTGTAGACTCAAACTTTTTGCTGTCATTAGTGTATTTTAGCAAAATGAAGATGATTCAAGCATTAATTTCATTGTGCTTTTGCTCATTTTGAAGATTTTGACATTTTCACCTGAAGTGTACAATCAGGCTGAAAATGCATTTAAAGCCATAAAAAGTTCATTTTGGCTCTCACACCTTAACTAAATGTTGTAGACTCAAACTTTTTGCTGTCATTAGTGTATGTTAGCAAAATGAAGATGATTCAAGCATTAATTTCATTGTGCTTTTGCTCATTTTGAAGATTTTGACATTTTCACCTGAAGTGTACAATCAGGCTGAAAATGCATTTAAAGCCATAAAAAGTTCATTTTGGCTCTCACACCTTAACTAAATGTTGTAGACTCAAACTTTTTGCTGTCATTAGTGTATTTTAGCAAAATGAAGATGATTCAAGCATTAATTTCATTGTGCTTTTGCTCATTTTGAAGATTTTGACATTTTCACCTGAAGTGTACAATTAGGGGCTGAAAACGCGTTTAAAGCAATAAAAAGTTCATTTTGGCTCTCACACCTTAACTAAATGTTGTAGACTCAAACTTTTTGCTGTCATTAGTATATTTTAGCAAAATGAAGATGATTCAAGCATTAATTTCATTGTGCTTTTGCTCATTTTGAAGATTTTGACATTTTCACCTGAAGTGTACAATCGGGCTGAAAATGCATTTAAAGCCATAAAAAGTTCATTTTGGCTCTCACACCTTAACTAAATGTTGTAGACTCAAACTTTTTGCTGTCATTAGTGTATTTTAGCAAAATGAAGATGATTCAAGCATTAATTTCATTGTGCTTTTGCTCATTTTGAAGATTTTGACATTTTCACCTGAAGTGTACAATCGGGCTGAAAATGCATTTAAAGCAATAAAAAGTTCATTTTGGCTCTCACACCTTAACTAAATGTTGTAGATTCAAACTTTTTGCTGTCATTAGTGTATTTTAGCAAAATGAAGATGATTCAAGCATTAATTTCATTGTGCTTTTGCTCATTTTGAAGATTTTGACATTTTCACCTGAAGTGTACAATTAGGGGCTGAAAACGCGTTTAAAGCAATAAAAAGTTCATTTTGGCTCTCACACCTTAACTAAATGTTGTAGACTCCAACTTTTTGCTGTCATTAGTATATTTTAGCAAAATGAAGATGATTCAAGCATTAATTTTATTGTGCTTTTGCTCATTTTGAAGATTTTGACATTTTCACCTGAAGTGTACAATCGGGCTGAAAATGCATTTAAAGCCATAAAAAGTTCATTTTGGCTCTCACAACTTAACTAAATGTTGAAGACTCAAACTTTTTGCTGTCATTAGTGTATGTTAGCAAAATGAAGATGATTCAAGCATTAATTTCATTGTGCTTTTGCTCATTTTGAAGATTTTGACATTTTCACCTGAAGTGTACAATCAGGCTGAAAATGCATTTAAAGCCATAAAAAGTTCATTTTGGCTCTCACACCTTAACTAAATGTTGTAGACTCAAACTTTTTGCTGTCATTAGTGTATTTTAGCAAAATGAAGATGATTCAAGCATTAATTTCATTGTGCTTTTGCTCATTTTGAAGATTTTGACATTTTCACCTGAAGTGTACAATTAGGGGCTGAAAACGCGTTTAAAGCAATAAAAAGTTCATTTTGGCTCTCACACCTTAACTAAATGTTGTAGACTCAAACTTTTTGCTGTCATTAGTATATTTTAGCAAAATGAAGATGATTCAAGCATTAATTTTATTGTGCTTTTGCTCATTTTGAAGATTTTGACATTTTCACCTGAAGTGTACAATCGGGCTGAAAAAGCATTTAAAGCCATAAAAAGTTCATTTTGGCTCTCACACCTTAACTAAATGTTGTAGACTCAAACTTTATGCTGTCATTAGTGTATGTTAGCAAAATGAAGATGATTCAAGCATTAATTTCATTGTGCTTTTGCTCATTTTGAAGATTTTGACATTTTCACCTGAAGTGTACAATCAGGCTGAAAATGCATTTAAAGCCATAAAAAGTTCATTTTGGCTCTCACACCTTAACTAAATGTTGTAGACTCAAACTTTTTGCTGTCATTAGTGTATTTTAGCAAAATGAAGATGATTCAAGCATTAATTTCATTGTGCTTTTGCTCATTTTGAAGATTTTGACATTTTCACCTGAAGTGTACAATCAGGCTGAAAATGCATTTAAAGCCATAAAAAGTTCATTTTGGCTCTCACACCTTAACTAAATGTTGTAGACTCAAACTTTTTGCTGTCATTAGTGTATGTTAGCAAAATGAAGATGATTCAAGCATTAATTTCATTGTGCTTTTGCTCATTTTGAAGATTTTGACATTTTCACCTGAAGTGTACAATCAGGCTGAAAATGCATTTAAAGCCATAAAAAGTTCATTTTGGCTCTCACACCTTAACTAAATGTTGTAGACTCAAACTTTTTGCTGTCATTAGTGTATTTTAGCAAAATGAAGATGATTCAAGCATTAATTTCATTGTGCTTTTGCTCATTTTGAAGATTTTGACATTTTCACCTGAAGTGTACAATTAGGGGCTGAAAACGCGTTTAAAGCAATAAAAAGTTCATTTTGGCTCTCACACCTTAACTAAATGTTGTAGACTCAAACTTTTTGCTGTCATTAGTGTATTTTAGCAAAATGAAGATGATTCAAGCATTAATTTCATTGTGCTTTTGCTCATTTTGAAGATTTTGACATTTTCACCTGAAGTGTACAATCAGGCTGAAAATGCATTTAAAGCCATAAAAAGTTCATTTTGGCTCTCACACCTTAACTAAATGTTGTAGACTCAAACTTTTTGCTGTCATTAGTATATTTTAGCAAAATGAAGATGATTCAAGCATTAATTTTATTGTGCTTTTGCTCATTTTGAAGATTTTGACATTTTCACCTGAAGTGTACAATTAGGAGCTGAAAACGCGTTTAAAGCAATAAAAAGTTCATTTTGGCTCTCACACCTTATCTAAATGTTGTAGACTCAAACTTTTTGCTGTCATTAGTATATTTAAGCAAAATGAAGATGATTCAAGCATTAATTTCATAGTGCTTTTGCTCATTTTGAAGATTTTGACATTTTCACCTGAAGTGTACAATCAGGCTGAAAATGCATTTAAAGCCATAAAAAGTTCATTTTGGCTCTCACACCTTAACTAAATGTTGTAGACTCAAACTTTTTGCTGTCATTAGTGTATTTTAGCAAAATGAAGATGATTCAAGCATTAATTTCATTGTGCTTTTGCTCATTTTGAAGATTTTGACATTTTCACCTGAAGTGTACAATTAGGGGCTGAAAACGCGTTTAAAGCAATAAAAAGTTCATTTTGGCTCTCACACCTTAACTAAATGTTGTAGACTCAAACTTTTTGCTGTCATTAGTATATTTTAGCAAAATGAAGATGATTCAAGCATTAATTTTATTGTGCTTTTGCTCATTTTGAAGATTTTGACATTTTCACCTGAAGTGTACAATCGGGCTGAAAATGCATTTAAAGCCATAAAAAGTTCATTTTGGCTCTCACACCTTAACTAAATGTTGTAGACTCAAACTTTATGCTGTCATTAGTGTATGTTAGCAAAATGAAGATGATTCAAGCATTAATTTCATTGTGCTTTTGCTCATTTTGAAGATTTTGACATTTTCACCTGAAGTGTACAATCAGGCTGAAAATGCATTTAAAGCCATAAAAAGTTCATTTTGGCTCTCACACCTTAACTAAATGTTGTAGACTCAAACTTTTTGCTGTCATTAGTGTATTTTAGCAAAATGAAGATGATTCAAGCATTAATTTCATTGTGCTTTTGCTCATTTTGAAGATTTTGACATTTTCACCTGAAGTGTACAATTAGGGGCTGAAAACGCGTTTAAAGCAATAAAAAGTTCATTTTGGCTCTCACACCTTAACTAAATGTTGTAGACTCAAACTTTTTGCTGTCATTAGTATATTTAAGCAAAATGAAGATGATTCAAGCATTAATTTCATAGTGCTTTTGCTCATTTTGAAGATTTTGACATTTTCACCTGAAGTGTACAATCAGGCTGAAAATGCATTTAAAGCCATAAAAAGTTCATTTTGGCTCTCACACCTTAACTAAATGTTGTAGACTCAAACTTTTTGCTGTCATTAGTGTATGTTAGCAAAATGAAGATGATTCAAGCATTAATTTCATTGTGCTTTTGCTCATTTTGAAGATTTTGACATTTTCACCTGAAGTGTACAATCAGGCTGAAAATGCATTTAAAGCCATAAAAAGTTCATTTTGGCTCTCACACCTTAACTAAATGTTGTAGACTCAAACTTTTTGCTGTCATTAGTGTATTTTAGCAAAATGAAGATGATTCAAGCATTAATTTCATTGTGCTTTTGCTCATTTTGAAGATTTTGACATTTTCACCTGAAGTGTACAATCAGGCTGAAAATGCATTTAAAGCCATAAAAAGTTCATTTTGGCTCTCACACCTTAACTAAATGTTGTAGACTCAAACTTTTTGCTGTCATTAGTGTATGTTAGCAAAATGAAGATGATTCAAGCATTAATTTCATTGTGCTTTTGCTCATTTTGAAGATTTTGACATTTTCACCTGAAGTGTACAATCAGGCTGAAAATGCATTTAAAGCCATAAAAAGTTCATTTTGGCTCTCACACCTTAACTAAATGTTGTAGACTCAAACTTTTTGCTGTCATTAGTGTATGTTAGCAAAATGAAGATGATTCAAGCATTAATTTCATTGTGCTTTTGCTCATTTTGAAAATTTTGACATTTTCACCTGAAGTGTACAATTAGGGGCTGAAAACGCGTTTAAAGCAATAAAAAGTTCATTTTGGCTCTCACACCTTAACTAAATGTTGTAGACTCAAACTTTTTGCTGTCATTAGTATATTTTAGCAAAATGAAGATGATTCAAGCATTAATTTTATTGTGCTTTTGCTCATTTTGAAGATTTTGACATTTTCACCTGAAGTGTACAATCAGGCTGAAAATGCATTTAAAGCCATAAAAAGTTCATTTTTGCTCTCACACCTTAAATAAATGTTGTAGACTCAAACTTTTTGCTGTCATTAGTGTATTTTAGCAAAATGAAGATGATTCAAGCATTAATTTCATTGTGCTTTTGCTCATTTTGAAGATTTTGACATTTTCACCTGAAGTGTACAATCGGGCTGAAAATGCATTTAAAGCAATAAAAAGTTCATTTTGGCTCTCACACCTTAACTAAATGTTGTAGACTCAAACTTTTTGCTGTCATTAGTGTATTTTAGCAAAATGAAGATGATTCAAGCATTGATTTCATTGTGCTTTTGCTCATTTTGAAGATTTTGACATTTTCACCTGAAGTGTACAATCGGGCTGAAAATGCATTTAAAGCCATAAAAAGTTCATTTTGGCTCTCACACCTTAACTAAATGTTGTAGACTCAAACTTTTTGCTGTCATTAGTATATTTTAGCAAAATGAAGATGATTCAAGCATTCATTTTATTGTGCTTTTGCTCATTTTGAAGATTTTGACATTTTCACCTGAAGTGTACAATCGGGCTGAAAATGCATTTAAAGCCATAAAAAGTTCATTTTGGCTCTCACACCTTAACTAAATGTTGTAGACTCAAACTTTTTGCTGTCATTAGTGTATGTTAGCAAAATGAAGATGATTCAAGCATTAATTTCATTGTGCTTTTGCTCATTTTGAAAATTTTGACATTTTCACCTGAAGTGTACAATTAGGGGCTGAAAACGCGTTTAAAGCAATAAAAAGTTCATTTTGGCTCTCACACCTTAACTAAATGTTGTAGACTCAAACTTTTTGCTGTCATTAGTATATTTTAGCAAAATGAAGATGATTCAAGCATTAATTTTATTGTGCTTTTGCTCATTTTGAAGATTTTGACATTTTCACCTGAAGTGTACAATCAGGCTGAAAATGCATTTAAAGCCATAAAAAGTTCATTTTTGCTCTCACACCTTAAATAAATGTTGTAGACTCAAACTTTTTGCTGTCATTAGTGTATTTTAGCAAAATGAAGATGATTCAAGCATTAATTTCATTGTGCTTTTGCTCATTTTGAAGATTTTGACATTTTCACCTGAAGTGTACAATCGGGCTGAAAATGCATTTAAAGCCATAAAAAGTTCATTTTGGCTCTCACACCTTAACTAAATGTTGTAGACTCAAACTTTTTGCTGTCATTAGTGTATGTTAGCAAAATGAAGATGATTCAAGCATTAATTTCATTGTGCTTTTGCTCATTTTGAAGATTTTGACATTTTCACCTGAAGTGTACAATCAGGCTGAAAATGCATTTAAAGCCATAAAAAGTTCATTTTGGCTCTCACACCTTAACTAAATGTTGTAGACTCAAACTTTTTGCTGTCATTAGTGTATTTTAGCAAAATGAAGATGATTCAAGCATTAATTTCATTGTGCTTTTGCTCATTTTGAAGATTTTGACATTTTCACCTGAAGTGTACAATTAGGGGCTGAAAACGCGTTTAAAGCAATAAAAAGTTCATTTTGGCTCTCACACCTTAACTAAATGTTGTAGACTCAAACTTTTTGCTGTCATTAGTATATTTTAGCAAAATGAAGATGATTCAAGCATTCATTTTATTGTGCTTTTGCTCATTTTGAAGATTTTGACATTTTCACCTGAAGTGTACAATCGGGCTGAAAATGCATTTAAAGCAATAAAAAGTTCATTTTGGCTCTCACACCTTAACTAAATGTTGTAGATTCAAACTTTTTGCTGTCATTAGTGTATTTTAGCAAAATGAAGATGATTCAAGCATTAATTTCATTGTGCTTTTGCTCATTTTGAAGATTTTGACATTTTCACCTGAAGTGTACAATCAGGCTGAAAATGCATTTAAAGCCATAAAAAGTTCATTTTGGCTCTCACACCTTAACTAAATGTTGTAGACTCAAACTTTTTGCTGTCATTAGTGTATTTTAGCAAAATGAAGATGATTCAAGCATTAATTTCATTGTGCTTTTGCTCATTTTGAAGATTTTGACATTTTCACCTGAAGTGTACAATCGGGCTGAAAATGCATTTAAAGCCATAAAAAGTTCATTTTGGCTCTCACACCTTAACTAAATGTTGTAGACTCAAACTTTTTGCTGTCATTAGTGTATTTTAGCAAAATGAAGATGATTCCAGCATTAATTTCATTGTGCTTTTGCTCATTTTGAAGATTTTGACATTTTCACCTGAAGTGTACAATCGGGCTGAAAATGCATTTAAAGCAATAAAAAGTTCATTTTGGCTCTCACACCTTAACTAAATGTTGTAGATTCAAACTTTTTGCTGTCATTAGTGTATTTTAGCAAAATGAAGATGATTCAAGCATTAATTTCATTGTGCTTTTGCTCATTTTGAAGATTTTGACATTTTCACCTGAAGTGTACAATTAGGGGCTGAAAACGCGTTTAAAGCAATAAAAAGTTCATTTTGGCTCTCACACCTTAACTAAATGTTGTAGACTCAAACTTTTTGCTGTCATTAGTATATTTTAGCAAAATGAAGATGATTCAAGCATTCATTTTATTGTGCTTTTGCTCATTTTGAAGATTTTGACATTTTCACCTGAAGTGTACAATCGGGCTGAAAATGCATTTAAAGCAATAAAAAGTTCATTTTGGCTCTCACACCTTAACTAAATGTTGTAGATTCAAACTTTTTGCTGTCATTAGTGTATTTTAGCAAAATGAAGATGATTCAAGCATTAATTTCATTGTGCTTTTGCTCATTTTGAAGATTTTGACATTTTCACCTGAAGTGTACAATCAGGCTGAAAATGCATTTAAAGCCATAAAAAGTTCATTTTGGCTCTCACACCTTAACTAAATGTTGTAGACTCAAACTTTTTGCTGTCATTAGTGTATTTTAGCAAAATGAAGATGATTCAAGCATTAATTTCATTGTGCTTTTGCTCATTTTGAAGATTTTGACATTTTCACCTGAAGTGTACAATTAGGGGCTGAAAACGCGTTTAAAGCAATAAAAAGTTCATTTTGGCTCTCACACCTTAACTAAATGTTGTAGACTCAAACTTTTTGCTGTCATTAGTATATTTTAGCAAAATGAAGATGATTCAAGCATTAATTTTATTGTGCTTTTGCTCATTTTGAAGATTTTGACATTTTCACCTGAAGTGTACAATCGGGCTGAAAATGCATTTAAAGCCATAAAAAGTTCATTTTGGCTCTCACACCTTAACTAAATGTTGTAGACTCAAACTTTTTGCTGTCATTAGTGTATGTTAGCAAAATGAAGATGATTCAAGCATTAATTTCATTGTGCTTTTGCTCATTTTGAAGATTTTGACATTTTCACCTGAAGTGTACAATCAGGCTGAAAATGCATTTAAAGCCATAAAAAGTTCATTTTGGCTCTCACACCTTAACTAAATGTTGTAGACTCAAACTTTTTGCTGTCATTAGTGTATTTTAGCAAAATGAAGATGATTCAAGCATTAATTTCATTGTGCTTTTGCTCATTTTGAAGATTTTGACATTTTCACCTGAAGTGTACAATCGGGCTGAAAATGCATTTAAAGCCATAAAAAGTTCATTTTGGCTCTCACACCTTAACTAAATGTTGTAGACTCAAACTTTTTGCTGTCATTAGTATATTTTAGCAAAATGAAGATGATTCAAGCATTCATTTTATTGTGCTTTTGCTCATTTTGAAAATTTTGACATTTTCACCTGAAGTGTACAATTAGGGGCTGAAAACGCGTTTAAAGCAATAAAAAGTTCATTTTGGCTCTCACACCTTAACTAAATGTTGTAGACTCAAACTTTTTGCTGTCATTAGTATATTTTAGCAAAATGAAGATGATTCAAGCATTCATTTTATTGTGCTTTTGCTCATTTTGAAGATTTTGACATTTTCACCTGAAGTGTACAATCGGGCTGAAAATGCATTTAAAGCCATAAAAAGTTCATTTTGGCTCTCACACCTTAACTAAATGTTGTAGACTCAAACTTTTTGCTGTCATTAGTGTATGTTAGCAAAATGCAGATGATTCAAGCATTAATTTCATTGTGCTTTTGCTCATTTTGAAGATTTTGACATTTTCACCTGAAGTGTACAATCAGGCTGAAAATGCATTTAAAGCCATAAAAAGTTCATTTTGGCTCTCACACCTTAACTAAATGTTGTAGACTCAAACTTTTTGCTGTCATTAGTGTATTTTAGCAAAATGAAGATGATTCAAGCATTAATTTCATTGTGCTTTTGCTCATTTTGAAGATTTTGTCATTTTCACCTGAAGTGTACAATCGGGCTGAAAATGCATTTAAAGCCATAAAAAGTTCATTTTGGCTCTCACACCTTAACTAAATGTTGTAGACTCAAACTTTTTGCTGTCTTTAGTGTATGTTAGCAAAATGAAGATGATTCAAGCATTAATTTCATTGTGCTTTTGCTCATTTTGAAGATTTTGACATTTTCACCTGAAGTGTACAATCGGGCTGAAAATGCATTTAAAGCCATAAAAAGTTCATTTTGGCTCTCACACCTTAACTAAATGTTGTAGACTCAAACTTCTTGCTGTCATTAGTGTATGTTAGCAAAATGAAGATGATTCAAGCATTAATTTCATTGTGCTTTTGCTCATTTTGAAGATTTTGACATTTTCACCTGAAGTGTACAATCAGGCTGAAAATGCATTTAAAGCCATAAAAAGTTCATTTTGGCTCTCACACCTTAACTAAATGTTGTAGACTCAAACTTTTTGCTGTCATTAGTGTATTTTAGCAAAATGAAGATGATTCAAGCATTAATTTCATTGTGGTTTTGCTCATTTTGAAGATTTTGACATTTTCACCTGAAGTGTACAATCGGGCTGAAAATGCATTTAAAGCCATAAAAAGTTCATTTTGGCTCTCACACCTTAACTAAATGTTGTAGACTCAAACTTTTTGCTGTCATTAGTGTATTTTAGCAAAATGAAGATGATTCAAGCATTAATTTCATTGTGCTTTTGCTCATTTTGAAGATTTTGACATTTTCACCTGAAGTGTACAATCGGGCTGAAAATGCATTTAAAGCCATAAAAAGTTCATTTTGGCTCTCACACCTTAACTAAATGTTGTAGACTCAAACTTTTTGCTGTCATTAGTGTATTTTAGCAAAATGAAGATGATTCAAGCATTAATTTCATTGTGCTTTTGCTCATTTTGAAGATTTTGACATTTTCACCTGAAGTGTACAATCAGGCTGAAAATGCATTTAAAGCCATAAAAAGTTCATTTTGGCTCTCACACCTTAACTAAATGTTGTAGACTCAAACTTTTTGCTGTCATTAGTGTATTTTAGCAAAATGAAGATGATTCAAGCATTAATTTCATTGTGCTTTTGCTCATTTTGAAGATTTTGTCATTTTCACCTGAAGTGTACAATCGGGCTGAAAATGCATTTAAAGCCATAAAAAGTTCATTTTGGCTCTCACACCTTAACTAAATGTTGTAGACTCAAACTTTTTGCTGTCATTAGTGTATTTTAGCAAAATGAAGATGATTCAAGCATTAATTTCATTGTGCTTTTGCTCATTTTGAAGATTTTGACATTTTCACCTGAAGTGTACAATCAGGCTGAAAATGCATTTAAAGCCATAAAAAGTTCATTTTGGCTCTCACACCTTAACTAAATGTTGTAGACTCAAACTTTTTTTTGTCTTTAGTGTATTTTAGCAAAATGAAGATGATTCAAGCATTAATTTCATTGTGCTTTTGCTCATTTTGAAGATTTTGACATTTTCACCTGAAGTGTACAATCAGGCTGAAAATGCATTTAAAGCCATAAAAAGTTCATTTTGGCTCTCACACCTTAACTAAATGTTGTAGACTCAAACTTTTTGCTGTCATTAGTGTATGTTAGCAAAATGAAGATGATTCAAGCATTAATTTCATTGTGCTATTGCTCATTTTGAAGATTTTGACATTTTCACCTGAAGTGTACAATCAGGCTGAAAATGCATTTAACCATAAAAAGTTCATTTTGGCTCTCACACCTTAACTAAATGTTGTAGACTCAAACTTTTTGCTGTCATTAGTGTATTTTAGCAAAATGAAGATGATTCAAGGATTAATTTCATTGTGCTTTTGCTCATTTTGAAGATTTTGACATTTTCACCTGAAGTGTACAATCAGGCTGAAAATGCATTTAAAGCCATAAAAAGTTCATTTTGGCTCTCACACCTTAACTAAATGTTGTAGACTCAAACTTTTTGCTGTCATTAGTGTATTTTAGCAAAATGAAGATGATTCAAGCATTAATTTCATTGTGCTTTTGCTCATTTTGAAGATTTTGACATTTTCACCTGAAGTGTACAATTAGGGGCTGAAAACGCGTTTAAAGCAATAAAAAGTTCATTTTGGCTCTCACACCTTAACTAAATGTTGTAGACTCAAACTTTTTGCTGTCATTAGTGTATGTTAGCAAAATGAAGATGATTCAAGCATTAATTTCATTGTGCTTTTGCTCATTTTGAAGATTTTGACATTTTCACCTGAAGTGTACAATCAGGCTGAAAATGCATTTAAAGCCATAAAAAGTTCATTTTGGCTCTCACACCTTAACTAAATGTTGTAGACTCAAACTTTTTGCTGTCATTAGTGTAATTTAGCAAAATGAAGATGATTCAAGCATTAATTTCATTGTGCTTTTGCTCATTTTGAAGATTTTGACATTTTCACCTGAAGTGTACAATCGGGCTGAAAATGCATTTAAAGCCATAAAAAGTTCATTTTGGCTCTCACACCTTAACTAAATGTTGTAGACTCAAACTTTTTGCTGTCATTAGTGTATTTTAGCAAAATGAAGATGATTCAAGCATTAATTTCATTGTGCTTTTGCTCATTTTGAAGATTTTGACATTTTCACCTGAAGTGTACAATCAGGCTGAAAATGCATTTAAAGCCATAAAAAGTTCATTTTGGCTCTCACACCTTAACTAAATGTTGTAGACTCAAACTTTTTGCTGTCATTAGTGTATGTTAGCAAAATGAAGATGATTCAACCATTAATTTCATTGTGCTTTTGCTCATTTTGAAGATTTTGACATTTTCACCTGAAGTGTACAATCAGGCTGAAAATGCATTTAAAGCCATAAAAAGTTCATTTTGGCTCTCACACCTTAACTAAATGTTGTAGACTCAAACTTTTTGCTGTCATTAGTGTATTTTAGCAAAATGAAGATGATTCAAGCATTAATTTCATTGTGCTTTTGCTCATTTTGAAGATTTTGACATTTTCACCTGAAGTGTACAATCGGGCTGAAAATGCATTTAAAGCCATAAAAAGTTCATTTTGGCTCTCACACCTTAACTAAATGTTGTAGACTCAAACTTTTTGCTGTCATTAGTGTATTTTAGCAAAATGAAGATGATTCAAGCATTAATTTCATTGTGCTTTTGCTCATTTTGAAGATTTTGACATTTTCACCTGAAGTTTACAATCGGGCTGAAAATGCATTTAAAGCCATAAAAAGTTCATTTTGGCTCTCACACCTTAACTAAATGTTGTAGACTCAAACTTTTTGCTGTCATTAGTGTATTTTAGCAAAATGAAGATGATTCAAGCATTAATTTCATTGTGCTTTTGCTCATTTTGAAGATTTTGACATTTTCACCTGAAGTGTACAATCGGGCTGAAAATGCATTTAAAGCCATAAAAAGTTCATTTTGGCTCTCACACCTTAACTAAATGTTGTAGACTCAAACTTTTTGCTGTCATTAGTGTATGTTAGCAAAATGAAGATGATTCAAGCATTAATTTCATTGTGCTTTTGCTCATTTTGAAGATTTTGACATTTTCACCTGAAGTGTACAATCAGGCTGAAAATGCATTTAAAGCCATAAAAAGTTCATTTTGGCTCTCACACCTTAACTAAATGTTGTAGACTCAAACTTTTTGCTGTCATTAGTGTATTTTAGCAAAATGAAGATGATTCAAGCATTAATTTCATTGTGCTTTTGCTCATTTTGAAGATTTTGACATTTTCACCTGAAGTGTACAATCAGGCTGAAAATGCATTTAAAGCCATAAAAAGTTCATTTTGGCTCTCACACCTTAACTAAATGTTGTAGACTCAAACTTTTTGCTGTCATTAGTGTATTTTAGCAAAATGAAGATGATTCAAGCATTAATTTCATTGTGCTTTTGCTCATTTTGAAGATTTTGACATTTTCACCTGAAGTGTACAATCGGGCTGAAAATGCATTTAAAGCCATAAAAAGTTCATTTTGGCTCTCACACCTTAACTAAATGTTGTAGACTCAAACTTTTTGCTGTCATTGGTGTATTTTAGCAAAATGAAGATGATTCAAGCATTAATTTCATTGTGCTTTTGCTCATTTTGAAGATTTTGACATTTTCACCTGAAGTGTACAATCGGGCTGAAAATGCATTTAAAGCCATAAAAAGTTCATTTTGGCTCTCACACCTTAACTAAATGTTGTAGACTCAAACTTTTTGCTGTCATTAGTGTATTTTAGCAAAATGAAGATGATTCAAGCATTAATTTCATTGTGCTTTTGCTCATTTTGAAGATTTTGACATTTTCACCTGAAGTGTACAATCGGGCTGAAAATGCATTTAAAGCCATAAAAAGTTCATTTTGGCTCTCACACCTTAACTAAATGTTGTAGACTCAAACTTTTTGCTGTCATTAGTGTATGTTAGCAAAATGAAGATGATTCAAGCATTAATTTCATTGTGCTTTTGCTCATTTTGAAGATTTTGACATTTTCACCTGAAGTGTACAATCAGGCTGAAAATGCATTTAAAGCCATAAAAAGTTCATTTTGGCTCTCACACCTTAACTAAATGTTGTAGACTCAAACTTTTTGCTGTCATTAGTGTATTTTAGCAAAATGAAGATGATTCAAGCAATAATTTCATTGTGCTTTTGCTCATTTTGAAGATTTTGACATTTTCACCTGAAGTGTACAATCAGGCTGAAAATGCATTTAAAGCCATAAAAAGTTCATTTTGGCTCTCACACCTTAACTAAATGTTGTAGACTCAAACTTTTTGCTGTCATTAGTGTATTTTAGCAAAATGAAGATGATTCAAGCATTAATTTCATTGTGCATTTGCTCATTTTGAAGATTTTGACATTTTCACCTGAAGTGTACAATTAGGGGCTGAAAACGCGTTTAAAGCAATAAAAAGTTCATTTTGGCTCTCACACCTTAACTAAATGTTGTAGACTCAAACTTTTTGCTGTCATTAGTATATTTTAGCAAAATGAAGATGATTCAAGCATTAATTTTATTGTGCTTTTGCTCATTTTGAAGATTTTGACATTTTCACCTGAAGTGTACAATCGGGCTGAAAATGCATTTAAAGCCATAAAAAGTTCATTTTGGCTCTCACACCTTAACTAAATGTTGTAGACTCAAACTTTTTGCTGTCATTAGTGTATGTTAGCAAAATGAAGATGATTCAAGCATTAATTTCATTGTGCTTTTGCTCATTTTGAAGATTTTGACATTTTCACCTGAAGTGTACAATCAGGCTGAAAATGCATTTAAAGCCATAAAAAGTTCGTTTTGGCTCTCACACCTTAACTAAATGTTGTAGACTCAAACTTTTTGCTGTCATTAGTGTATTTTAGCAAAATGAAGATGATTCAAGCATTAATTTCATTGTGCTTTTGCTCATTTTGAAGATTTTGACATTTTCACCTGAAGTGTACAATTAGGGGCTGAAAACGCGTTTAAAGCCATAAAAAGTTCATTTTGGCTCTCACACCTTAACTAAATGTTGTAGACTCAAACTTTTTGCTGTCATTAGTATATTTTAGCAAAATGAAGATGATTCAAGCATTAATTTTATTGTGCTTTTGCTCATTTTGAAGATTTTGACATTTTCACCTGAAGTGTACAATCAGGCTGAAAATGCATTTAAAGCCATAAAAAGTTCATTTTGGCTCTCACACCTTAACTAAATGTTGTAGACTCAAACTTTTTGCTGTCATTAGTGTATTTTAGCAAAATGAAGATGATTCAAGCATTAATTTCATTGTTCTTTTGCTCATTTTGAAGATTTTGACATTTTCACCTGAAGTGTACAATCAGGCTGAAAATGCATTTAAAGCCATAAAAAGTTCATTTTGGCTCTCACACCTTAACTAAATGTTGTAGACTCAAACTTTTTGCTGTCATTAGTGTATGTTAGCAAAATGAAGATGATTCAAGCATTAATTTCATTGTGCTTTTGCTCATTTTGAAGATTTTGACATTTTCACCTGAAGTGTACAATCAGGCTGAAAATGCATTTAAAGCCATAAAAAGTTCATTTTGGCTCTCACACCTTAACTAAATGTTGTAAACTCAAACTTTTTGCTGTCATTAGTGTATTTTAGCAAAATGAAGATGATTCAAGCATTAATTTCATTGTGCTTTTGCTCATTTTGAAGATTTTGACATTTTCACCTGAAGTGTACAATTAGGGGCTGAAAACGCGTTTAAAGCAATAAAAAGTTCATTTTGGCTCTCACACCTTAACTAAATGTTGTAGACTCAAACTTTTTGCTGTCATTAGTGTATGTTAGCAAAATGAAGATGATTCAAGCATTAATTTCATTGTGCTTTTGCTCATTTTGAAGATTTTGACATTTTCACCTGAAGTGTACAATCAGGCTGAAAATGCATTTAAAGCCATAAAAAGTTCATTTTGGCTCTCACACCTTAACTAAATGTTGTAGACTCAAACTTTTTGCTGTCATTAGTGTATTTTAGCAAAATGAAGATGATTCAAGCATTAATTTCATTGTGCTTTTGCTCATTTTGAAGATTTTGACATTTTCACCTGAAGTGTACAATCGGGCTGAAAATGCATTTAAAGCCATAAAAAGTTCATTTTGGCTCTCACACCTTAACTAAATGTTGTAGACTCAAACTTTTTGCTGTCATTAGTGTATTTTAGCAAAATGAAGATGATTCAAGCATTAATTTCATTGTGCTTTTGCTCATTTTGAAGATTTTGTCATTTTCACCTGAAGTGTACAATCGGGCTGAAAATGCATTTAAAGCCATAAAAAGTTCATTTTGGCTCTCACACCTTAACTAAATGTTGTAGACTCAAACTTTTTGCTGTCATTAGTGTATTTTAGCAAAATGAAGATGATTCAAGCATTAATTTCATTGTGCTTTTGCTCATTTTGAAGATTTTGACATTTTCACCTGAAGTGTACAATTAGGGGCTGAAAATGCGTTTAAAGCCATAAAAAGTTCATTTTGGCTCTCACACCTTAACTAAATGTTGTAGACTCAAACTTTTTGCTGTCATTAGTGTATTTTAGCAAAATGAAGATGATTCAAGCATTAATTTCATTGTGCTTTTGCTCATTTTGAAGATTTTGACATTTTCACCTGAAGTGTACAATCGGGCTGAAAATGCATTTAAAGCCATAAAAAGTTCATTTTGGCTCTCACACCTTAACTAAATGTTGTAGACTCAAACTTTTTGCTGTCATTAGTGTATTTTAGCAAAATGAAGATGATTCAAGCATTAATTTCATTGTGCTTTTGCTCATTTTGAAGATTTTGACATTTTCACCTGAAGTTTACAATCGGGCTGAAAATGCATTTAAAGCCATAAAAAGTTCATTTTGGCTCTCACACCTTAACTAAATGTTGTAGACTCAAACTTTTTGCTGTCATTAGTGTATTTTAGCAAAATGAAGATGATTCAAGCATTAATTTCATTGTGCTTTTGCTCATTTTGAAGATTTTGACATTTTCACCTGAAGTGTACAATCGGGCTGAAAATGCATTTAAAGCCATAAAAAGTTCATTTTGGCTCTCACACCTTAACTAAATGTTGTAGACTCAAACTTTTTGCTGTCATTAGTGTATGTTAGCAAAATGAAGATGATTCAAGCATTAATTTCATTGTGCTTTTGCTCATTTTGAAGATTTTGACATTTTCACCTGAAGTGTACAATCAGGCTGAAAATGCATTTAAAGCCATAAAAAGTTCATTTTGGCTCTCACACCTTAACTAAATGTTGTAGACTCAAACTTTTTGCTGTCATTAGTGTATTTTAGCAAAATGAAGATGATTCAAGCATTAATTTCATTGTGCTTTTGCTCATTTTGAAGATTTTGACATTTTCACCTGAAGTGTACAATCAGGCTGAAAATGCATTTAAAGCCATAAAAAGTTCATTTTGGCTCTCACACCTTAACTAAATGTTGTAGACTCAAACTTTTTGCTGTCATTAGTGTATTTTAGCAAAATGAAGATGATTCAAGCATTAATTTCATTGTGCTTTTGCTCATTTTGAAGATTTTGACATTTTCACCTGAAGTGTACAATCGGGCTGAAAATGCATTTAAAGCCATAAAAAGTTCATTTTGGCTCTCACACCTTAACTAAATGTTGTAGACTCAAACTTTTTGCTGTCATTGGTGTATTTTAGCAAAATGAAGATGATTCAAGCATTAATTTCATTGTGCTTTTGCTCATTTTGAAGATTTTGACATTTTCACCTGAAGTGTACAATCGGGCTGAAAATGCATTTAAAGCCATAAAAAGTTCATTTTGGCTCTCACACCTTAACTAAATGTTGTAGACTCAAACTTTTTGCTGTCATTAGTGTATTTTAGCAAAATGAAGATGATTCAAGCATTAATTTCATTGTGCTTTTGCTCATTTTGAAGATTTTGACATTTTCACCTGAAGTGTACAATCGGGCTGAAAATGCATTTAAAGCCATAAAAAGTTCATTTTGGCTCTCACACCTTAACTAAATGTTGTAGACTCAAACTTTTTGCTGTCATTAGTGTATGTTAGCAAAATGAAGATGATTCAAGCATTAATTTCATTGTGCTTTTGCTCATTTTGAAGATTTTGACATTTTCACCTGAAGTGTACAATCAGGCTGAAAATGCATTTAAAGCCATAAAAAGTTCATTTTGGCTCTCACACCTTAACTAAATGTTGTAGACTCAAACTTTTTGCTGTCATTAGTGTATTTTAGCAAAATGAAGATGATTCAAGCAATAATTTCATTGTGCTTTTGCTCATTTTGAAGATTTTGACATTTTCACCTGAAGTGTACAATCAGGCTGAAAATGCATTTAAAGCCATAAAAAGTTCATTTTGGCTCTCACACCTTAACTAAATGTTGTAGACTCAAACTTTTTGCTGTCATTAGTGTATTTTAGCAAAATGAAGATGATTCAAGCATTAATTTCATTGTGCATTTGCTCATTTTGAAGATTTTGACATTTTCACCTGAAGTGTACAATTAGGGGCTGAAAACGCGTTTAAAGCAATAAAAAGTTCATTTTGGCTCTCACACCTTAACTAAATGTTGTAGACTCAAACTTTTTGCTGTCATTAGTATATTTTAGCAAAATGAAGATGATTCAAGCATTAATTTTATTGTGCTTTTGCTCATTTTGAAGATTTTGACATTTTCACCTGAAGTGTACAATCGGGCTGAAAATGCATTTAAAGCCATAAAAAGTTCATTTTGGCTCTCACACCTTAACTAAATGTTGTAGACTCAAACTTTTTGCTGTCATTAGTGTATGTTAGCAAAATGAAGATGATTCAAGCATTAATTTCATTGTGCTTTTGCTCATTTTGAAGATTTTGACATTTTCACCTGAAGTGTACAATCAGGCTGAAAATGCATTTAAAGCCATAAAAAGTTCGTTTTGGCTCTCACACCTTAACTAAATGTTGTAGACTCAAACTTTTTGCTGTCATTAGTGTATTTTAGCAAAATGAAGATGATTCAAGCATTAATTTCATTGTGCTTTTGCTCATTTTGAAGATTTTGACATTTTCACCTGAAGTGTACAATTAGGGGCTGAAAACGCGTTTAAAGCCATAAAAAGTTCATTTTGGCTCTCACACCTTAACTAAATGTTGTAGACTCAAACTTTTTGCTGTCATTAGTATATTTTAGCAAAATGAAGATGATTCAAGCATTAATTTTATTGTGCTTTTGCTCATTTTGAAGATTTTGACATTTTCACCTGAAGTGTACAATCAGGCTGAAAATGCATTTAAAGCCATAAAAAGTTCATTTTGGCTCTCACACCTTAACTAAATGTTGTAGACTCAAACTTTTTGCTGTCATTAGTGTATTTTAGCAAAATGAAGATGATTCAAGCATTAATTTCATTGTTCTTTTGCTCATTTTGAAGATTTTGACATTTTCACCTGAAGTGTACAATCAGGCTGAAAATGCATTTAAAGCCATAAAAAGTTCATTTTGGCTCTCACACCTTAACTAAATGTTGTAGACTCAAACTTTTTGCTGTCATTAGTGTATGTTAGCAAAATGAAGATGATTCAAGCATTAATTTCATTGTGCTTTTGCTCATTTTGAAGATTTTGACATTTTCACCTGAAGTGTACAATCAGGCTGAAAATGCATTTAAAGCCATAAAAAGTTCATTTTGGCTCTCACACCTTAACTAAATGTTGTAAACTCAAACTTTTTGCTGTCATTAGTGTATTTTAGCAAAATGAAGATGATTCAAGCATTAATTTCATTGTGCTTTTGCTCATTTTGAAGATTTTGACATTTTCACCTGAAGTGTACAATTAGGGGCTGAAAACGCGTTTAAAGCAATAAAAAGTTCATTTTGGCTCTCACACCTTAACTAAATGTTGTAGACTCAAACTTTTTGCTGTCATTAGTGTATGTTAGCAAAATGAAGATGATTCAAGCATTAATTTCATTGTGCTTTTGCTCATTTTGAAGATTTTGACATTTTCACCTGAAGTGTACAATCAGGCTGAAAATGCATTTAAAGCCATAAAAAGTTCATTTTGGCTCTCACACCTTAACTAAATGTTGTAGACTCAAACTTTTTGCTGTCATTAGTGTATTTTAGCAAAATGAAGATGATTCAAGCATTAATTTCATTGTGCTTTTGCTCATTTTGAAGATTTTGACATTTTCACCTGAAGTGTACAATCGGGCTGAAAATGCATTTAAAGCCATAAAAAGTTCATTTTGGCTCTCACACCTTAACTAAATGTTGTAGACTCAAACTTTTTGCTGTCATTAGTGTATTTTAGCAAAATGAAGA
The DNA here is from genome assembly GCF_054856555.1 of Leptonotus elevatus. Taxonomy (NCBI): domain Eukaryota; kingdom Metazoa; phylum Chordata; class Actinopteri; order Syngnathiformes; family Syngnathidae; genus Leptonotus; species Leptonotus elevatus. The sequence goes on along the minus strand of NW_028233499.1, from coordinate 30,880 downwards.
TGATTCAAGCATTAATTTCATTGTGCTTTTGCTCATTTTGAAGATTTTGTCATTTTCACCTGAAGTGTACAATCGGGCTGAAAATGCATTTAAAGCCATAAAAAGTTCATTTTGGCTCTCACACCTTAACTAAATGTTGTAGACTCAAACTTTTTGCTGTCATTAGTGTATTTTAGCAAATGAAGATGATTCAAGCATTAATTTCATTGTGCTTTTGCTCATTTTGAAGATTTTGACATTTTCACCTGAAGTGTACAATTAGGGGCTGAAAACGCGTTTAAAGCAATAAAAAGTTCATTTTGGCTCTCACACCTTAACTAAATGTTGTAGACTCAAACTTTTTGCTGTCATTAGTGTATTTTAGCAAAATGAAGATGATTCAAGCATTAATTTCATTGTGCTTTTGCTCATTTTGAAGATTTTGACATTTTCACCTGAAGTGTACAATCGGGCTGAAAATGCATTTAAAGCAATAAAAAGTTCATTTTGGCTCTCACACCTTAACTAAATGTTGTAGACTCAAACTTTTTGCTGTCATTAGTGTATTTTAGCAAAATGAAGATGATTCAAGCATTAATTTCATTGTGCTTTTGCTCATTTTGAAGATTTTGACATTTTCACCTGAAGTGTACAATTAGGGGCTGAAAACGCGTTTAAAGCCATAAAAAGTTCATTTTGGCTCTCACACCTTAACTAAATGTTGTAGACTCAAACTTTTTGCTGTCATTAGTGTATGTTAGCAAAATGAAGATGATTCAAGCATTAATTTCATTGTGCTTTTGCTCATTTTGAAGATTTTGACATTTTCACCTGAAGTGTACAATCAGGCTGAAAATGCATTTAAAGCCATAAAAAGTTCATTTTGGCTCTCACACCTTAACTAAATGTTGTAGACTCAAACTTTTTGCTGTCATTAGTGTATTTTAGCAAAATGAAGATGATTCAAGCATTAATTTCATTGTGCTTTTGCTCATTTTGAAGATTTTGACATTTTCCCCTGAAGTGTACAATCGGGCTGAAAATGCATTTAAAGCCATAAAAAATTCATTTTGGCTCTCACACCTTAACTAAATGTTGTAGACTCAAACTTTTTGCTGTCATTAGTGTATTTTAGCAAAATGAAGATGATTCAAGCATTAATTTCATTGTGCTTTTGCTCATTTTGAAGATTTTGACATTTTCACCTGAAGTGTACAATCGGGCTGAAAATGCATTTAAAGCCATAAAAAGTTCATTTTGGCTCTCACACCTTAACTAAATGTTGTAGACTCAAACTTTTTGCTGTCATTAGTGTATTTTTGCAAAATGAAGATGATTCAAGCATTAATTTCATTGTGCTTTTGCTCATTTTGAAGATTTTGACATTTTCACCTGAAGTGTACAATCGGGCTGAAAATGCATTTAAAGCCATAAAAAGTTCATTTTGGCTCTCACACCTTAACTAAATGTTGTAGACTCAAACTTTTTGCTGTCATTAGTGTATTTTAGCAAAATGAAGATGATTCAAGCATTAATTTCATTGTGCTTTTGCTCATTTTGAAGATTTTGACATTTTCACCTGAAGTGTACAATTAGGGGCTGAAAACGCGTTTAAAGCCATAAAAAGTTCATTTTGGCTCTCACACCTTAACTAAATGTTGTAGACTCAAACTTTTTGCTGTCATTAGTGTATGTTAGCAAAATGAAGATGATTCAAGCATTAATTTCATTGTGCTTTTGCTCATTTTGAAGATTTTGACATTTTCACCTGAAGTGTACAATCAGGCTGAAAATGCATTTAAAGCCATAAAAAGTTCATTTTGGCTCTCACACCTTAACTAAATGTTGTAGACTCAAACTTTTTGCTGTCATTAGTGTATTTTAGCAAAATGAAGATGATTCAAGCATTAATTTCATTGTGCTTTTGCTCATTTTGAAGATTTTGACATTTTCCCCTGAAGTGTACAATCGGGCTGAAAATGCATTTAAAGCCATAAAAAATTCATTTTGGCTCTCACACCTTAACTAAATGTTGTAGACTCAAACTTTTTGCTGTCATTAGTGTATTTTAGCAAAATGAAGATGATTCAAGCATTAATTTCATTGTGCTTTTGCTCATTTTGAAGATTTTGACATTTTCACCTGAAGTGTACAATCGGGCTGAAAATGCATTTAAAGCCATAAAAAGTTCATTTTGGCTCTCACACCTTAACTAAATGTTGTAGACTCAAACTTTTTGCTGTCATTAGTGTATTTTTGCAAAATGAAGATGATTCAAGCATTAATTTCATTGTGCTTTTGCTCATTTTGAAGATTTTGACATTTTCACCTGAAGTGTACAATCGGGCTGAAAATGCATTTAAAGCCATAAAAAGTTCATTTTGGCTCTCACACCTTAACTAAATGTTGTAGACTCAAACTTTTTGCTGTCATTAGTGTATGTTAGCAAAATGAAGATGATTCAAGCATTAATTTCATTGTGCTTTTGCTCATTTTGAAGATTTTGACATTTTCACCTGAAGTGTACAATCAGGCTGAAATGCATTTAAAGCCATAAAAAGTTCATTTTGGCTCTCACACCTTAACTAAATGTTGTAGACTCAAACTTTTTGCTGTCATTAGTGTATGTTAGCAAAATGAAGATGATTCAAGCATTAATTTCATTGTGCTTTTGCTCATTTTGAAGATTTTGACATTTTCACCTGAAGTGTACAATCGGGCTGAAAATGCATTTAAAGCCATAAAAAGTTCATTTTGGCTCTCACACCTTAACTAAATGTTGTAGACTCAAACTTTTTGCTGTCATTAGTGTATTTTTGCAAAATGAAGATGATTCAAGCATTAATTTCATTGTGCTTTTGCTCATTTTGAAGATTTTGACATTTTCACCTGAAGTGTACAATCGGGCTGAAAATGCATTTAAAGCCATAAAAAGTTCATTTTGGCTCTCACACCTTAACTAAATGTTGTAGACTCAAACTTTTTGCTGTCATTAGTGTATGTTAGCAAAATGAAGATGATTCAAGCATTAATTTCATTGTGCTTTTGCTCATTTTGAAGATTTTGACATTTTCACCTGAAGTGTACAATCAGGCTGAAAATGCATTTAAAGCCATAAAAAGTTCATTTTGGCTCTCACACCTTAACTAAATGTTGTAGACTCAAACTTTTTGCTGTCATTAGTGTATGTTAGCAAAATGAAGATGATTCAAGCATTAATTTCATTGTGCTTTTGCTCATTTTGAAGATTTTGACATTTTCACCTGAAGTGTACAATCAGGCTGAAAATGCATTTAAAGCCATAAAAAGTTCATTTTGGCTCTCACACCTTAACTAAATGTTGTAGACTCAAACTTTTTGCTGTCATTAGTGTATTTTAGCAAAATGAAGATGATTCAAGCATTAATTTCATTGTGCTTTTGCTCATTTTGAAGATTTTGACATTTTCACCTGAAGTGTACAATCAGGCTGAAAATGCATTTAAAGCCATAAAAAGTTCATTTTGGCTCTCACACCTTAACTAAATGTTGTAGACTCCAAACTTTTTGCTGTCATTAGTGTATTTTAGCAAAATGAAGATGATTCAAGCATTAATTTCATTGTGCTTTTGCTCATTTTGAAGATTTTGACATTTTCACCTGAAGTGTACAATCGGGCTGAAAATGCATTTAAAGCCATAAAAAGTTCATTTTGGCTCTCACACCTTAACTAAATGTTGTAGACTCAAACTTTTTGCTGTCATTAGTGTATGTTAGCAAAATGAAGATGATTCAAGCATTAATTTCATTGTGCTTTTGCTCATTTTGAAGATTTTGACATTTTCACCTGAAGTGTACAATCAGGCTGAAAATGCATTTAAAGCCATAAAAAGTTCATTTTGGCTCTCACACCTTAACTAAATGTTGTAGACTCAAACTTTTTGCTGTCATTAGTGTATGTTAGCAAAATGAAGATGATTCAAGCATTAATTTCATTGTGCTTTTGCTCATTTTGAAGATTTTGACATTTTCACCTGAAGTGTACAATCAGGCTGAAAATGCATTTAAAGCCATAAAAAGTTCATTTTGGCTCTCACACCTTAACTAAATGTTGTAGACTCAAACTTTTTGCTGTCATTAGTGTATTTTAGCAAAATGAAGATGATTCAAGCATTAATTTCATTGTGCTTTTGCTCATTTTGAAGATTTTGACATTTTCACCTGAAGTGTACAATCAGGCTGAAAATGCATTTAAAGCCATAAAAAGTTCATTTTGGCTCTCACACCTTAACTAAATGTTGTAGACTCAAACTTTTTGCTGTCATTAGTGTATTTTAGCAAAATGAAGATGATTCAAGCATTAATTTCATTGTGCTTTTGCTCATTTTGAAGATTTTGACATTTTCACCTGAAGTGTACAATCGGGCTGAAAATGCATTTAAAGCCATAAAAAGTTCATTTTGGCTCTCACACCTTAACTAAATGTTGTAGACTCAAACTTTTTGCTGTCATTAGTGTATGTTAGCAAAATGAAGATGATTCAAGCATTAATTTCATTGTGCTTTTGCTCATTTTGAAGATTTTGACATTTTCACCTGAAGTGTACAATCAGGCTGAAAATGCATTTAAAGCCATAAAAAGTTCATTTTGGCTCTCACACCTTAACTAAATGTTGTAGACTCAAACTTTTTGCTGTCATTAGTGTATTTTAGCAAAATGAAGATGATTCAAGCATTAATTTCATTGTGCTTTTGCTCATTTTGAAGATTTTGACATTTTCACCTGAAGTGTACAATCGGGCTGAAAATGCATTTAAAGCCATAAAAAGTTCATTTTGGCTCTCACACCTTAACTAAATGTTGTAGATTCAAACTTTTTGCTGTCATTAGTGTATTTTAGCAAAATGAAGATGATTCAAGCATTAATTTCATTGTGCTTTTGCTCATTTTGAAGATTTTGACATTTTCACCTGAAGTGTACAATCGGGCTGAAAATGCATTTAAAGCCATAAAAAGTTCATTTTGGCTCTCACACCTTAACTAAATGTTGTAGACTCAAACTTTTTGCTGTCATTAGTGTATGTTAGCAAAATGAAGATGATTCAAGCATTAATTTCATTGTGCTTTTGCTCATTTTGAAGATTTTGACATTTTCACCTGAAGTGTACAATCAGGCTGAAAATGCATTTAAAGCCATAAAAAGTTCATTTTGGCTCTCACACCTTAACTAAATGTTGTAGACTCAAACTTTTTGCTGTCATTAGTGTATTTTAGCAAAATGAAGATGATTCAAGCATTAATTTCATTGTGCTTTTGCTCATTTTGAAGATTTTGACATTTTCACCTGAAGTGTACAATCGGGCTGAAAATGCATTTAAAGCCATAAAAAGTTCATTTTGGCTCTCACACCTTAACTAAATGTTGTAGACTCAAACTTTTTGCTGTCATTAGTGTATTTTAGCAAAATGAAGATGATTCAAGCATTAATTTCATTGTGCTTTTGCTCATTTTGAAGATTTTGACATTTTCACCTGAAGTGTACAATCGGGCTGAAAATGCATTTAAAGCCATAAAAAGTTCATTTTGGCTCTCACACCTTAACTAAATGTTGTAGACTCAAACTTTTTGCTGTCATTAGTGTATTTTAGCAAAATGAAGATGATTCTAGCATTAATTTCATTGTGCTTTTGCTCATTTTGAAGATTTTGACATTTTCACCTGAAGTGTACAATCGGGCTGAAAATGCATTTAAAGCCATAAAAAGTTCATTTTGGCTCTCACACCTTAACTAAATGTTGTAGACTCAAACTTTTTGCTGTCATTAGTGTATGTTAGCAAAATGAAGATGATTCAAGCATTAATTTCATTGTGCTTTTGCTCATTTTGAAGATTTTGACATTTTCACCTGAAGTGTACAATCAGGCTGAAAATGCATTTAAAGCCATAAAAAGTTCATTTTGGCTCTCACACCTTAACTAAATGTTGTAGACTCAAACTTTTTGCTGTCATTAGTGTATTTTAGCAAAATGAAGATGATTCAAGCATTAATTTCATTGTGCTTTTGCTCATTTTGAAGATTTTGACATTTTCACCTGAAGTGTACAATCAGGCTGAAAATGCATTTAAAGCCATAAAAAGTTCATTTTGGCTCTCACACCTTAACTAAATGTTGTAGACTCAAACTTTTTGCTGTCATTAGTGTATTTTAGCAAAATGAAGATGATTCAAGCATTAATTTCATTGTGCTTTTGCTCATTTTGAAGATTTTGACATTTTCACCTGAAGTGTACAATCGGGCTGAAAATGCATTTAAAGCCATAAAAAGTTCATTTTGGCTCTCACACCTTAACTAAATGTTGTAGACTCAAACTTTTTGCTGTCATTAGTGTATTTTAGCAAAATGAAGATGATTCAAGCATTAATTTCATTGTGCTTTTGCTCATTTTGAAGATTTTGACATTTTCACCTGAAGTGTACAATCGGGCTGAAAATGCATTTAAAGCCATAAAAAGTTCATTTTGGCTCTCACACCTTAACTAAATGTTGTAGACTCAAACTTTTTGCTGTCATTAGTGTATTTTAGCAAAATGAAGATGATTCAAGCATTAATTTCATTGTGCTTTTGCTCATTTTGAAGATTTTGACATTTTCACCTGAAGTGTACAATTGGGCTGAAAATGCATTTAAAGCCATAAAAAGTTCATTTTGGCTCTCACACCTTAACTAAATGTTGTAAACTCAAACTTTTTGCTGTCATTAGTGTATGTTAGCAAAATGAAGATGATTCAAGCATTAATTTCATTGTGCTTTTGCTCATTTTGAAGATTTTGACATTTTCACCTGAAGTGTACAATCAGGCTGAAAATGCATTTAAAGCCATAAAAAGTTCATTTTGGCTCTCACACCTTAACTAAATGTTAACTCAAACTTTTTGCTGTCATTAGTGTATTTTAGCAAAATGAAGATGATTCAAGCATTAATTTCATTGTGCTTTTGCTCATTTTGAAGATTTTGACATTTTCACCTGAAGTGTACAATCAGGCTGAAAATGCATTTAAAGCCATAAAAAGTTCATTTTGGCTCTCACACCTTAACTAAATGTTGTAGACTCAAACTTTTTGCTGTCATTAGTGTATTTTAGCAAAATGAAGATGATTCAAGCATTAATTTCATTGTGCTTTTGCTCATTTTGAAGATTTTGACATTTTCACCTGAAGTGTACAATCGGGCTGAAAATGCATTTAAAGCCATAAAAAGTTCATTTTGGCTCTCACACCTTAACTAAATGTTGTAGATTCAAACTTTTTGCTGTCATTAGTGTATTTTAGCAAAATGAAGATGATTCAAGCATTAATTTCATTGTGCTTTTGCTCATTTTGAAGATTTTGACATTTTCACCTGAAGTGTACAATCGGGCTGAAAATGCATTTAAAGCCATAAAAAGTTCATTTTGGCTCTCACACCTTAACTAAATGTTGTAGACTCAAACTTTTTGCTGTCATTAGTGTATGTTAGCAAAATGAAGATGATTCAAGCATTAATTTCATTGTGCTTTTGCTCATTTTGAAGATTTTGACATTTTCACCTGAAGTGTACAATCAGGCTGAAAATGCATTTAAAGCCATAAAAAGTTCATTTTGGCTCTCACACCTTAACTAAATGTTGTAGACTCAAACTTTTTGCTGTCATTAGTGTATTTTAGCAAAATGAAGATGATTCAAGCATTAATTTCATTGTGCTTTTGCTCATTTTGAAGATTTTGACATTTTCACCTGAAGTGTACAATCAGGCTGAAAATGCATTTAAAGCCATAAAAAGTTCATTTTGGCTCTCACACCTTAACTAAATGTTGTAGACTCAAACTTTTTGCTGTCATTAGTGTATTTTAGCAAAATGAAGATGATTCAAGCATTAATTTCATTGTGCATTTGCTCATTTTGAAGATTTTGACATTTTCACCTGAAGTGTACAATTAGGGGCTGAAAACGCGTTTAAAGCAATAAAAAGTTCATTTTGGCTCTCACACCTTAACTAAATGTTGTAGACTCAAACTTTTTGCTGTCATTAGTGTATTTTAGCAAAATGAAGATGATTCAAGCATTAATTTCATTGTGCTTTTGCTCATTTTGAAGATTTTGACATTTTCACCTGAAGTGTACAATCGGGCTGAAAATGCATTTAAAGCCATAAAAAGTTCATTTTGGCTCTCACACCTTAACTAAATGTTGTAGACTCAAACTTTTTGCTGTCATTAGTGTATGTTAGCAAAATGAAGATGATTCAAGCATTAATTTCATTGTGCTTTTGCTCATTTTGAAGATTTTGACATTTTCACCTGAAGTGTACAATCAGGCTGAAAATGCATTTAAAGCCATAAAAAGTTCATTTTGGCTCTCACACCTTAACTAAATGTTGTAGACTCAAACTTTTTGCTGTCATTAGTGTATTTTAGCAAAATGAAGATGATTCAAGCATTAATTTCATTGTGCTTTTGCTCATTTTGAAGATTTTGACATTTTCACCTGAAGTGTACAATCGGGCTGAAAATGCATTTAAAGCCATAAAAAGTTCATTTTGGCTCTCACACCTTAACTAAATGTTGTAGACTCAAACTTTTTGCTGTCATTAGTGTATTTTTGCAAAATGAAGATGATTCAAGCATTAATTTCATTGTGCTTTTGCTCATTTTGAAGATTTTGACATTTTCACCTGAAGTGTACAATCGGGCTGAAAATGCATTTAAAGCCATAAAAAGTTCATTTTGGCTCTCACACCTTAACTAAATGTTGTAGACTCAAACGTTTTGCTGTCATTAGTGTATGTTAGCAAAATGAAGATGATTCAAGCATTAATTTCATTGTGCTTTTGCTCATTTTGAAGATTTTGACATTTTCACCTGAAGTGTACAATCAGGCTGAAAATGCATTTAAAGCCATAAAAAGTTCATTTTGGCTCTCACACCTTAACTAAATGTTGTAGACTCAAACTTTTTGCTGTCATTAGTGTATTTTAGCAAAATGAAGATGATTCAAGCATTAATTTCATTGTGCTTTTGCTCATTTTGAAGATTTTGACATTTTCACCTGAAGTGTACAATCGGGCTGAAAATGCATTTAAAGCCATAAAAAGTTCATTTTGGCTCTCACACCTTAACTAAATGTTGTAGACTCAAACTTTTTGCTGTCATTAGTGTATTTTAGCAAAATGAAGATGATTCAAGCATTAATTTCATTGTGCTTTTGCTCATTTTGAAGATTTTGACATTTTCACCTGAAGTGTACAATCAGGCTGAAAATGCATTTAAAGCCATAAAAAGTTCATTTTGGCTCTCACACCTTAACTAAATGTTGTAGACTCAAACTTTTTGCTGTCATTAGTGTATTTTAGCAAAATGAAGATGATTCAAGCATTAATTTCATTGTGCTTTTGCTCATTTTGAAGATTTTGACATTTTCACCTGAAGTGTACAATCAGGCTGAAAATGCATTTAAAGCCATAAAAAGTTCATTTTGGCTCTCACACCTTAACTAAATGTTGTAGACTCAAACTTTTTGCTGTCATTAGTGTATTTTAGCAAAATGAAGATGATTCAAGCATTAATTTCATTGTGCTTTTGCTCATTTTGAAGATTTTGACATTTTCACCTGAAGTGTACAATCGGGCTGAAAATGCATTTAAAGCCATAAAAAGTTCATTTTGGCTCTCACACCTTAACTAAATGTTGTAGACTCAAACTTTTTGCTGTCATTAGTGTATTTTTGCAAAATGAAGATGATTCAAGCATTAATTTCATTGTGCTTTTGCTCATTTTGAAGATTTTGACATTTTCACCTGAAGTGTACAATCGGGCTGAAAATGCATTTAAAGCCATAAAAAGTTCATTTTGGCTCTCACACCTTAACTAAATGTTGTAGACTCAAACGTTTTGCTGTCATTAGTGTATGTTAGCAAAATGAAGATGATTCAAGCATTAATTTCATTGTGCTTTTGCTCATTTTGAAGATTTTGACATTTTCACCTGAAGTGTACAATCAGGCTGAAAATGCATTTAAAGCCATAAAAAGTTCATTTTGGCTCTCACACCTTAACTAAATGTTGTAGACTCAAACTTTTTGCTGTCATTAGTGTATTTTAGCAAAATGAAGATGATTCAAGCATTAATTTCATTGTGCTTTTGCTCATTTTGAAGATTTTGACATTTTCACCTGAAGTGTACAATCGGGCTGAAATTGCATTTAAAGCCATAAAAAGTTCATTTTGGCTCTCACACCTTAACTAAATGTTGTAGACTCAAACTTTTTGCTGTCATTAGTGTATTTTAGCAAAATGAAGATGATTCAAGCATTAATTTCATTGTGCTTTTGCTCATTTTGAAGATTTTGACATTTTCACCTGAAGTGTACAATCGGGCTGAAAATGCATTTAAAGCCATAAAAAGTTCATTTTGGCTCTCACACCTTAACTAAATGTTGTAGACTCAAACTTTTTGCTGTCATTAGTGTATTTTAGCAAAATGAAGATGATTCAAGCATTAATTTCATTGTGCTTTTGCTCATTTTGAAGATTTTGACATTTTCACCTGAAGTGTACAATCGGGCTGAAAATGCATTTAAAGCCATAAAAAGTTCATTTTGGCTCTCACACCTTAACTAAATGTTGTAGACTCAAACTTTTTGCTGTCATTAGTGTATGTTAGCAAAATGAAGATGATTCAAGCATTAATTTCATTGTGCTTTTGCTCATTTTGAAGATTTTGACATTTTCACCTGAAGTGTACAATCAGGCTGAAAATGTATTTAAAGCCATAAAAAGTTCATTTTGGCTCTCACACCTTAACTAAATGTTGTAGACTCAAACTTTTTGCTGTCATTAGTGTATGTTAGCAAAATGAAGATGATTCAAGCATTAATTTCATTGTGCTTTTGCTCATTTTGAAGATTTTGACATTTTCACCTGAAGTGTACAATCAGGCTGAAAATGCATTTAAAGCCATAAAAAGTTCATTTTGGCTCTCACACCTTAACTAAATGTTGTAGACTCAAACTTTTTGCTGTCATTAGTGTATTTTAGCAAAATGAAGATGATTCAAGCATTAATTTCATTGTGCTTTTGCTCATTTTGAAGATTTTGACATTTTCACCTGAAGTGTACAATCGGGCTGAAAATGCATTTAAAGCCATAAAAAGTTCATTTTGGCTCTCACACCTTAACTAAATGTTGTAGACTCAAACTTTTTGCTGTCATTAGTGTATTTTAGCAAAATGAAGATGATTCAAGCATTAATTTCATTGTGCTTTTGCTCATTTTGAAGATTTTGACATTTTCACCTGAAGTGTACAATTAGGGGCTGAAAACGCGTTTAAAGCAATAAAAAGTTCATTTTGGCTCTCACACCTTAACTAAATGTTGTAGACTCAAACTTTTTGCTGTCATTAGTGTATGTTAGCAAAATGAAGATGATTCAACCATTAATTTCATTGTGCTTTTGCTCATTTTGAAGATTTTGACATTTTCACCTGAAGTGTACAATCAGGCTGAAAATGCATTTAAAGCCATAAAAAGTTCATTTTGGCTCTCACACCTTAACTAAATGTTGTAGACTCAAACTTTTTGCTGTCATTAGTGTATTTTAGCAAAATGAAGATGATTCAAGCATTAATTTCATTGTGCTTTTGCTCATTTTGAAGATTTTGACATTTTCACCTGAAGTGTACAATCGGGCTGAAAATGCATTTAAAGCCATAAAAAGTTCATTTTGGCTCTCACACCTTAACTAAATGTTGTAGACTCAAACTTTTTGCTGTCATTAGTGTATTTTAGCAAAATGAAGATGATTCAAGCATTAATTTCATTGTGCTTTTGCTCATTTTGAAGATTTTGACATTTTCACCTGAAGTGTACAATCAGGCTGAAAATGCATTTAAAGCCATAAAAAGTTCATTTTGGCTCTCACACCTTAACTAAATGTTGTAGACTCAAACTTTTTGCTGTCATTAGTGTATTTTAGCAAAATGAAGATGATTCAAGCATTAATTTCATTGTGCTTTTGCTCATTTTGAAGATTTTGACATTTTCACCTGAAGTGTACAATCGGGCTGAAAATGCATTTAAAGCCATAAAAAGTTCATTTTGGCTCTCACACCTTAACTAAATGTTGTAGACTCAAACTTTTTGCTGTCATTAGTGTATGTTAGCAAAATGAAGATGATTCAAGCATTAATTTCATTGTGCTTTTGCTCATTTTGAAGATTTTGACATTTTCACCTGAAGTGTACAATCAGGCTGAAAATGCATTTAAAGCCATAAAAAGTTCATTTTGGCTCTCACACCTTAACTAAATGTTGTAGACTCAAACTTTTTGCTGTCATTAGTGTATTTTAGCAAAATGAAGATGATTCAAGCATTAATTTCATTGTGCTTTTGCTCATTTTGAAGATTTTGACATTTTCACCTGAAGTGTACAATCGGGCTGAAAATGCATTTAAAGCCATAAAAAGTTCATTTTGGCTCTCACACCTTAACTAAATGTTGTAGACTCAAACTTTTTGCTGTCATTAGTGTATTTTAGCAAAATGAAGATGATTCAAGCATTAATTTCATTGTGCTTTTGCTCATTTTGAAGATTTTGACATTTTCACCTGAAGTGTACAATCAGGCTGAAAATGCATTTAAAGCCATAAAAAGTTCATTTTGGCTCTCACACCTTAACTAAATGTTGTAGACTCAAACTTTTTGCTGTCATTAGTGTATGTTAGCAAAATGAAGATGATTCAACCATTAATTTCATTGTGCTTTTGCTCATTTTGAAGATTTTGACATTTTCACCTGAAGTGTACAATCAGGCTGAAAATGCATTTAAAGCCATAAAAAGTTCATTTTGGCTCTCACACCTTAACTAAATGTTGTAGACTCAAACTTTTTGCTGTCATTAGTATATTTTAGCAAAATGAAGATGATTCAAGCATTAATTTTATTGTGCTTTTGCTCATTTTGAAGATTTTGACATTTTCACCTGAAGTGTACAATCGGGCTGAAAATGCATTTAAAGCCATAAAAAGTTCATTTTGGCTCTCACACCTTAACTAAATGTTGTAGACTCAAACTTTTTGCTGTCATTAGTGTATGTTAGCAAAATGAAGATGATTCAAGCATTAATTTCATTGTGCTTTTGCTCATTTTGAAGATTTTGACATTTTCACCTGAAGTGTACAATTAGGGGCTGAAAACGCGTTTAAAGCAATAAAAAGTTCATTTTGGCTCTCACACCTTAACTAAATGTTGTAGACTCAAACTTTTTGCTGTCATTAGTATATTTTAGCAAAATGAAGATGATTCAAGCATTAATTTTATTGTGCTTTTGCTCATTTTGAAGATTTTGACATTTTCACCTGAAGTGTACAATCAGGCTGAAAATGCATTTAAAGCCATAAAAAGTTCATTTTGGCTCTCACACCTTAACTAAATGTTGTAGACTCAAACTTTTTGCTGTCATTAGTGTATTTTAGCAAAATGAAGATGATTCAAGCATTAATTTCATTGTGCTTTTGCTCATTTTGAAGATTTTGACATTTTCACCTGAAGTGTACAATCAGGCTGAAAATGCATTTAAAGCCATAAAAAGTTCATTTTGGCTCTCACACCTTAACTAAATGTTGTAGACTCAAACTTTTTGCTGTCATTAGTGTATTTTAGCAAAATGAAGATGATTCAAGCATTAATTTCATTGTGCTTTTGCTCATTTTGAAGATTTTGACATTTTCACCTGAAGTGTACAATTAGGGGCTGAAAACGCGTTTAAAGCAATAAAAAGTTCATTTTGGCTCTCACACCTTAACTAAATGTTGTAGACTCAAACTTTTTGCTGTCATTAGTGTATGTTAGCAAAATGAAGATGATTCAAGCATTAATTTCATTGTGCTTTTGCTCATTTTGAAGATTTTGACATTTTCACCTGAAGTGTACAATTAGGGGCTGAAAACGCGTTTAAAGCAATAAAAAGTTCATTTTGGCTCTCACACCTTAACTAAATGTTGTAGACTCAAACTTTTTGCTGTCATTAGTGTATGTTAGCAAAATGAAGATGATTCAAGCATTAATTTCATTGTGCTTTTGCTCATTTTGAAGATTTTGACATTTTCACCTGAAGTGTACAATCAGGCTGAAAATGCATTTAAAGCCATAAAAAGTTCATTTTGGCTCTCACACCTTAACTAAATGTTGTAGACTCAAACTTTTTGCTGTCATTAGTGTATTTTAGCAAAATGAAGATGATTCAAGCATTAATTTCATTGTGCTTTTGCTCATTTTGAAGATTTTGACATTTTCACCTGAAGTGTACAATCGGGCTGAAAATGCATTTAAAGCCATAAAAAGTTCATTTTGGCTCTCACACCTTAACTAAATGTTGTAGACTCAAACTTTTTGCTGTCATTAGTGTATTTTAGCAAAATGAAGATGATTCAAGCATTAATTTCATTGTGCTTTTGATCATTTTGAAGATTTTGACATTTTCACCTGAAGTGTACAATCAGGCTGAAAATGCATTTAAAGCCATAAAAAGTTCATTTTGGCTCTCACACCTTAACTAAATGTTGTAGACTCAAACTTTTTGCTGTCATTAGTGTATTTTAGCAAAATGAAGATGATTCAAGCATTAATTTCATTGTGCTTTTGCTCATTTTGAAGATTTTGACATTTTCACCTGAAGTGTACAATCGGGCTGAAAATGCATTTAAAGCCATAAAAAGTTCATTTTGGCTCTCACACCTTAACTAAATGTTGTAGACTCAAACTTTTTGCTGTCATTAGTGTATTTTTGCAAAATGAAGATGATTCAAGCATTAATTTCATTGTGCTTTTGCTCATTTTGAAGATTTTGACATTTTCACCTGAAGTGTACAATCGGGCTGAAAATGCATTTAAAGCCATAAAAAGTTCATTTTGGCTCTCACACCTTAACTAAATGTTGTAGACTCAAACGTTTTGCTGTCATTAGTGTATGTTAGCAAAATGAAGATGATTCAAGCATTAATTTCATTGTGCTTTTGCTCATTTTGAAGATTTTGACATTTTCACCTGAAGTGTACAATCAGGCTGAAAATGCATTTAAAGCCATAAAAAGTTCATTTTGGCTCTCACACCTTAACTAAATGTTGTAGACTCAAACTTTTTGCTGTCATTAGTGTATTTTAGCAAAATGAAGATGATTCAAGGATTAATTTCATTGTGCTTTTGCTCATTTTGAAGATTTTGACATTTTCACCTGAAGTGTACAATCAGGCTGAAAATGCATTTAAAGCCATAAAAAGTTCATTTTGGCTCTCACACCTTAACTAAATGTTGTAGACTCAAACTTTTTGCTGTCATTAGTGTATTTTAGCAAAATGAAGATGATTCAAGCATTAATTTCATTGTGCTTTTGCTCATTTTGAAGATTTTGACATTTTCACCTGAAGTGTACAATTAGGGGCTGAAAACGCGTTTAAAGCAATAAAAAGTTCATTTTGGCTCTCACACCTTAACTAAATGTTGTAGACTCAAACTTTTTGCTGTCATTAGTGTATTTTAGCAAAATGAAGATGATTCAAGCATTAATTTCATTGTGCTTTTGCTCATTTTGAAGATTTTGACATTTTCACCTGAAGTGTAATATCGGGCTGAAAATGCATTTAAAGCCATAAAAAGTTCATTTTGGCTCTCACACCTTAACTAAATGTTGTAGACTCAAACTTTTTGCTGTCATTAGTGTATTTTAGCAAAATGAAGATGATTCAAGCATTAATTTCATTGTGCTTTTGCTCATTTTGAAGATTTTGACATTTTCACCTGAAGTGTACAATCGGGCTGAAAATGCATTTAAAGCCATAAAAAGTTCATTTTGGCTCTCACACCTTAACTAAATGTTGTAGACTCAAACTTTTTGCTGTCATTAGTGTATTTTAGCAAAATGAAGATGATTCAAGCATTAATTTCATTGTGCTTTTGCTCATTTTGAAGATTTTGACATTTTCACCTGAAGTGTACAATTAGGGGCTGAAAACGCGTTTAAAGCAATAAAAAGTTCATTTTGGCTCTCACACCTTAACTAAATGTTGTAGACTCAAACTTTTTGCTGTCATTAGTGTATGTTAGCAAAATGAAGATGATTCAAGCATTAATTTCATTGTGCTTTTGCTCATTTTGAAGATTTTGACATTTTCACCTGAAGTGTACAATCAGGCTGAAAATGCATTTAAAGCCATAAAAAGTTCATTTTGGCTCTCACACCTTAACTAAATGTTGTAGACTCAAACTTTTTGCTGTCATTAGTGTATGTTAGCAAAATGAAGATGATTCAAGCATTAATTTCATTGTGCTTTTGCTCATTTTGAAGATTTTGACATTTTCACCTGAAGTGTACAATCAGGCTGAAAATGCATTTAAAGCCATAAAAAGTTCATTTTGGCTCTCACACCTTAACTAAATGTTGTAGACTCAAACTTTTTGCTGTCATTAGTGTATTTTAGCAAAATGAAGATGATTCAAGCATTAATTTCATTGTGCTTTTGCTCATTTTGAAGATTTTGACATTTTCACCTGAAGTGTACAATCGGGCTGAAAATGCATTTAAAGCCATAAAAAGTTCATTTTGGCTCTCACACCTTAACTAAATGTTGTAGACTCAAACTTTTTGCTGTCATTAGTGTATTTTAGCAAAATGAAGATGATTCAAGCATTAATTTCATTGTGCTTTTGCTCATTTTGAAGATTTTGACATTTTCACCTGAAGTGTACAATTAGGGGCTGAAAACGCGTTTAAAGCAATAAAAAGTTCATTTTGGCTCTCACACCTTAACTAAATGTTGTAGACTCAAACTTTTTGCTGTCATTAGTGTATTTTAGCAAAATGAAGATGATTCAAGGATTAATTTCATTGTGCTTTTGCTCATTTTGAAGATTTTGACATTTTCACCTGAAGTGTACAATCAGGCTGAAAATGCATTTAAAGCCATAAAAAGTTCATTTTGGCTCTCACACCTTAACTAAATGTTGTAGACTCAAACTTTTTGCTGTCATTAGTGTATTTTAGCAAAATGAAGATGATTCAAGCATTAATTTCATTGTGCTTTTGCTCATTTTGAAGATTTTGACATTTTCACCTGAAGTGTACAATCAGGCTGAAAATGCATTTAAAGCCATAAAAAGTTCATTTTGGCTCTCACACCTTAACTAAATGTTGTAGACTCAAACTTTTTGCTGTCATTAGTGTATGTTAGCAAAATGAAGATGATTCAACCATTAATTTCATTGTGCTTTTGCTCATTTTGAAGATTTTGACATTTTCACCTGAAGTGTACAATCAGACTGAAAATGCATTTAAAGCCATAAAAAGTTCATTTTGGCTCTCACACCTTAACTAAATGTTGTAGACTCAAACTTTTTGCTGTCATTAGTGTATTTTAGCAAAATGAAGATGATTCAAGCATTAATTTCATTGTGCTTTTGCTCATTTTGAAGATTTTGACATTTTCACCTGAAGTGTACAATCGGGCTGAAAATGCATTTAAAGCCATAAAAAGTTCATTTTGGCTCTCACACCTTAACTAAATGTTGTAGACTCAAACTTTTTGCTGTCATTAGTGTATTTTAGCAAAATGAAGATGATTCAAGCATTAATTTCATTGTGCTTTTGCTCATTTTGAAGATTTTGACATTTTCACCTGAAGTGTACAATCGGGCTGAAAATGCATTTAAAGCCATAAAAAGTTCATTTTGGCTCTCACACCTTAACTAAATGTTGTAGACTCAAACTTTTTGCTGTCATTAGTGTATTTTAGCAAAATGAAGATGATTCAAGCATTAATTTCATTGTGCTTTTGCTCATTTTGAAGATTTTGACATTTTCACCTGAAGTGTACAATTAGGGGCTGAAAACGCGTTTAAAGCAATAAAAAGTTCATTTTGGCTCTCACACCTTAACTAAATGTTGTAGACTCAAACTTTTTGCTGTCATTAGTGTATGTTAGCAAAATGAAGATGATTCAAGCATTAATTTCATTGTGCTTTTGCTCATTTTGAAGATTTTGACATTTTCACCTGAAGTGTACAATCAGGCTGAAAATGCATTTAAAGCCATAAAAAGTTCATTTTGGCTCTCACACCTTAACTAAATGTTGTAGACTCAAACTTTTTGCTGTCATTAGTGTATGTTAGCAAAATGAAGATGATTCAAGCATTAATTTCATTGTGCTTTTGCTCATTTTGAAGATTTTGACATTTTCACCTGAAGTGTACAATCAGGCTGAAAATGCATTTAAAGCCATAAAAAGTTCATTTTGGCTCTCACACCTTAACTAAATGTTGTAGACTCAAACTTTTTGCTGTCATTAGTGTATTTTAGCAAAATGAAGATGATTCAAGCATTAATTTCATTGTGCTTTTGCTCATTTTGAAGATTTTGACATTTTCACCTGAAGTGTACAATCGGGCTGAAAATGCATTTAAAGCCATAAAAAGTTCATTTTGGCTCTCACACCTTAACTAAATGTTGTAGACTCAAACTTTTTGCTGTCATTAGTGTATTTTAGCAAAATGAAGATGATTCAAGCATTAATTTCATTGTGCTTTTGCTCATTTTGAAGATTTTGACATTTTCACCTGAAGTGTACAATTAGGGGCTGAAAACGCGTTTAAAGCAATAAAAAGTTCATTTTGGCTCTCACACCTTAACTAAATGTTGTAGACTCAAACTTTTTGCTGTCATTAGTGTATGTTAGCAAAATGAAGATGATTCAAGCATTAATTTCATTGTGCTTTTGCTCATTTTGAAGATTTTGACATTTTCCCCTGAAGTGTACAATCAGGCTGAAAATGCATTTAAAGCCATAAAAAGTTCATTTTGGCTCTCACACCTTAACTAAATGTTGTAGACTCAAACTTTTTGCTGTCATTAGTGTATTTTAGCAAAATGAAGATGATTCAAGCATTAATTTCATTGTGCTTTTGCTCATTTTGAAGATTTTGACATTTTCACCTGAAGTGTACAATCGGGCTGAAAATGCATTTAAAGCCATAAAAAGTTCATTTTGGCTCTCACACCTTAACTAAATGTTGTAGACTCAAACTTTTTGCTGTCATTAGTGTATTTTAGCAAAATGAAGATGATTCAAGCATTAATTTCATTGTGCTTTTGCTCATTTTGAAGATTTTGACATTTTCACCTGAAGTGTACAATCAGGCTGAAAATGCATTTAAAGCCATAAAAAGTTCATTTTGGCTCTCACACCTTAACTAAATGTTGTAGACTCAAACTTTTTGCTGTCATTAGTGTATGTTAGCAAAATGAAGATGATTCAACCATTAATTTCATTGTGCTTTTGCTCATTTTGAAGATTTTGACATTTTCACCTGAAGTGTACAATCGGGCTGAAAATGCATTTAAAGCCATAAAAAGTTCATTTTGGCTCTCACACCTTAACTAAATGTTGTAGACTCAAACTTTTTGCTGTCATTAGTGTATTTTAGCAAAATGAAGATGATTCAAGCATTAATTTCATTGTGCTTTTGCTCATTTTGAAGATTTTGACATTTTCACCTGAAGTGTACAATTTGGGGCTGAAAACGCGTTTAAAGCAATAAAAAGTTCATTTTGGCTCTCACACCTTAACTAAATGTTGTAGACTCAAACTTTTTGCTGTCATTAGTGTATGTTAGCAAAATGAAGATGATTCAAGCATTAATTTCATTGTGCTTTTGCTCATTTTGAAGATTTTGACATTTTCCCCTGAAGTGTACAATCAGGCTGAAAATGCATTTAAAGCCATAAAAAGTTCATTTTGGCTCTCACACCTTAACTAAATGTTGTAGACTCAAACTTTTTGCTGTCATTAGTGTATTTTAGCAAAATGAAGATGATTCAAGCATTAATTTCATTGTGCTTTTGCTCATTTTGAAGATTTTGACATTTTCACCTGAAGTGTACAATCGGGCTGAAAATGCATTTAAAGCCATAAAAAGTTCATTTTGGCTCTCACACCTTAACTAAATGTTGTAGACTCAAACTTTTTGCTGTCATTAGTGTATTTTAGCAAAATGAAGATGATTCAAGCATTAATTTCATTGTGCTTTTGCTCATTTTGAAGATTTTGACATTTTCACCTGAAGTGTACAATCAGGCTGAAAATGCATTTAAAGCCATAAAAAGTTCATTTTGGCTCTCACACCTTAACTAAATGTTGTAGACTCAAACTTTTTGCTGTCATTAGTGTATGTTAGCAAAATGAAGATGATTCAACCATTAATTTCATTGTGCTTTTGCTCATTTTGAAGATTTTGACATTTTCACCTGAAGTGTACAATCAGGCTGAAAATGCATTTAAAGCCATAAAAAGTTCATTTTGGCTCTCACACCTTAACTAAATGTTGTAGACTCAAACTTTTTGCTGTCATTAGTGTATTTTAGCAGAATGAAGATGATTCAAGCATTAATTTCATTGTGCTTTTGCTCATTTTGAAGATTTTGACATTTTCACCTGAAGTGTACAATCGGGCTGAAAATGCATTTAAAGCCATAAAAAGTTCATTTTGGCTCTCACACCTTAACTAAATGTTGTAGACTCAAACTTTTTGCTGTCATTAGTGTATTTTAGCAAAATGAAGATGATTCAAGCATTAATTTCATTGTGCTTTTGCTCATTTTGAAGATTTTGACATTTTCACCTGAAGTGTACAATCGGGCTGAAAATGCATTTAAAGCCATAAAAAGTTCATTTTGGCTCTCACACCTTAACTAAATGTTGTAGACTCAAACTTTTTGCTGTCATTAGTGTATTTTAGCAAAATGAAGATGATTCAAGCATTAATTTCATTGTGCTTTTGCTCATTTTGAAGATTTTGACATTTTCACCTGAAGTGTACAATCAGGCTGAAAATGCATTTAAAGCCATAAAAAGTTCATTTTGGCTCTCACACCTTAACTAAATGTTGTAGACTCAAACTTTTTGCTGTCATTAGTGTATTTTAGCAAAATGAAGATGATTCAAGGATTAATTTCATTGTGCTTTTGCTCATTTTGAAGATTTTGACATTTTCACCTGAAGTGTACAATCAGGCTGAAAATGCATTTAAAGCCATAAAAAGTTCATTTTGGCTCTCACACCTTAACTAAATGTTGTAGACTCAAACTTTTTGCTGTCATTAGTGTATTTTAGCAAAATGAAGCTGATTCAAGCATTAATTTCATTGTGCTTTTGCTCATTTTGAAGATTTTGACATTTTCACCTGAAGTGTACAATTAGGGGCTGAAAACGCGTTTAAAGCAATAAAAAGTTCATTTTGGCTCTCACACCTTAACTAAATGTTGTAGACTCAAACTTTTTGCTGTCATTAGTGTATGTTAGCAAAATGAAGATGATTCAAGCATTAATTTCATTGTGCTTTTGCTCATTTTGAAGATTTTGACATTTTCCCCTGAAGTGTACAATCAGGCTGAAAATGCATTTAAAGCCATAAAAAGTTCATTTTGGCTCTCACACCTTAACTAAATGTTGTAGACTCAAACTTTTTGCTGTCATTAGTGTATTTTAGCAAAATGAAGATGATTCAAGCATTAATTTCATTGTGCTTTTGCTCATTTTGAAGATTTTGACATTTTCACCTGAAGTGTACAATTAGGGGCTGAAAACGCGTTTAAAGCAATAAAAAGTTCATTTTGGCTCTCACACCTTAACTAAATGTTGTAGACTCAAACTTTTTGCTGTCATTAGTGTATGTTAGCAAAATGAAGATGATTCAAGCATTAATTTCATTGTGCTTTTGCTCATTTTGAAGATTTTGACATTTTCCCCTGAAGTGTACAATCAGGCTGAAAATGCATTTAAAGCCATAAAAAGTTCATTTTGGCTCTCACACCTTAACTAAATGTTGTAGACTCAAACGTTTTGCTGTCATTAGTGTATTTTAGCAAAATGAAGATGATTCAAGCATTAATTTCATTGTGCTTTTGCTCATTTTGAAGATTTTGACATTTTCACCTGAAGTGTACAATCAGGCTGAAAATGCATTTAAAGCCATAAAAAGTTCATTTTGGCTCTCACACCTTAACTAAATGTTGTAGACTCAAACTTTTTGCTGTCATTAGTGTATGTTAGCAAAATGAAGATGATTCAAGCCATTAATTTCATTGTGCTTTTGCTCATTTTGAAGATTTTGACATTTTCACCTGAAGTGTACAATTAGGGGCTGAAAACGCGTTTAAAGCAATAAAAAGTTCATTTTGGCTCTCACACCTTAACTAAATGTTGTAGACTCAAACTTTTTGCTGTCATTAGTGTATGTTAGCAAAATGAAGATGATTCAAGCATTAATTTCATTGTGCTTTTGCTCATTTTGAAGATTTTGACATTTTCACCTGAAGTGTACAATCAGGCTGAAAATGCATTTAAAGCCATAAAAAGTTCATTTTGGCTCTCACACCTTAACTAAATGTTGTAGACTCAAACTTTTTGCTGTCATTAGTGTATTTTAGCAAAATGAAGATGATTCAAGCATTAATTTCATTGTGCTTTTGCTCATTTTGAAGATTTTGACATTTTCACCTGAAGTGTACAATCGGGCTGAAAATGCATTTAAAGCCATAAAAAGTTCATTTTGGCTCTCACACCTTAACTAAATGTTGTAGACTCAAACTTTTTGCTGTCATTAGTGTATTTTAGCAAAATGAAGATGATTCAAGCATTAATTTCATTGTGCTTTTGATCATTTTGAAGATTTTGACATTTTCACCTGAAGTGTACAATCAGGCTGAAAATGCATTTAAAGCCATAAAAAGTTCATTTTGGCTCTCACACCTTAACTAAATGTTGTAGACTCAAACTTTTTGCTGTCATTAGTGTATTTTAGCAAAATGAAGATGATTCAAGCATTAATTTCATTGTGCTTTTGCTCATTTTGAAGATTTTGACATTTTCACCTGAAGTGTACAATCGGGCTGAAAATGCATTTAAAGCCATAAAAAGTTCATTTTGGCTCTCACACCTTAACTAAATGTTGTAGACTCAAACTTTTTGCTGTCATTAGTGTATTTTTGCAAAATGAAGATGATTCAAGCATTAATTTCATTGTGCTTTTGCTCATTTTGAAGATTTTGACATTTTCACCTGAAGTGTACAATCGGCTGAAAATGCATTTAAAGCCATAAAAAGTTCATTTTGGCTCTCACACCTTAACTAAATGTTGTAGACTCAAACGTTTTGCTGTCATTAGTGTATGTTAGCAAAATGAAGATGATTCAAGCATTAATTTCATTGTGCTTTTGCTCATTTTGAAGATTTTGACATTTTCACCTGAAGTGTACAATCAGGCTGAAAATGCATTTAAAGCCATAAAAAGTTCATTTTGGCTCTCACACCTTAACTAAATGTTGTAGACTCAAACTTTTTGCTGTCATTAGTGTATTTTAGCAAAATGAAGATGATTCAAGGATTAATTTCATTGTGCTTTTGCTCATTTTGAAGATTTTGACATTTTCACCTGAAGTGTACAATCAGGCTGAAAATGCATTTAAAGCCATAAAAAGTTCATTTTGGCTCTCACACCTTAACTAAATGTTGTAGACTCAAACTTTTTGCTGTCATTAGTGTATTTTAGCAAAATGAAGATGATTCAAGCATTAATTTCATTGTGCTTTTGCTCATTTTGAAGATTTTGACATTTTCACCTGAAGTGTACAATTAGGGGCTGAAAACGCGTTTAAAGCAATAAAAAGTTCATTTTGGCTCTCACACCTTAACTAAATGTTGTAGACTCAAACTTTTTGCTGTCATTAGTGTATTTTAGCAAAATGAAGATGATTCAAGCATTAATTTCATTGTGCTTTTGCTCATTTTGAAGATTTTGACATTTTCACCTGAAGTGTAATATCGGGCTGAAAATGCATTTAAAGCCATAAAAAGTTCATTTTGGCTCTCACACCTTAACTAAATGTTGTAGACTCAAACTTTTTGCTGTCATTAGTGTATTTTAGCAAAATGAAGATGATTCAAGCATTAATTTCATTGTGCTTTTGCTCATTTTGAAGATTTTGACATTTTCACCTGAAGTGTACAATCGGGCTGAAAATGCATTTAAAGCCATAAAAAGTTCATTTTGGCTCTCACACCTTAACTAAATGTTGTAGACTCAAACTTTTTGCTGTCATTAGTGTATTTTAGCAAAATGAAGATGATTCAAGCATTAATTTCATTGTGCTTTTGCTCATTTTGAAGATTTTGACATTTTCACCTGAAGTGTACAATTAGGGGCTGAAAACGCGTTTAAAGCAATAAAAAGTTCATTTTGGCTCTCACACCTTAACTAAATGTTGTAGACTCAAACTTTTTGCTGTCATTAGTGTATGTTAGCAAAATGAAGATGATTCAAGCATTAATTTCATTGTGCTTTTGCTCATTTTGAAGATTTTGACATTTTCACCTGAAGTGTACAATCAGGCTGAAAATGCATTTAAAGCCATAAAAAGTTCATTTTGGCTCTCACACCTTAACTAAATGTTGTAGACTCAAACTTTTTGCTGTCATTAGTGTATGTTAGCAAAATGAAGATGATTCAAGCATTAATTTCATTGTGCTTTTGCTCATTTTGAAGATTTTGACATTTTCACCTGAAGTGTACAATCAGGGCTGAAAATGCATTTAAAGCCATAAAAAGTTCATTTTGGCTCTCACACCTTAACTAAATGTTGTAGACTCAAACTTTTTGCTGTCATTAGTGTATTTTAGCAAAATGAAGATGATTCAAGCATTAATTTCATTGTGCTTTTGCTCATTTTGAAGATTTTGACATTTTCACCTGAAGTGTACAATCGGGCTGAAAATGCATTTAAAGCCATAAAAAGTTCATTTTGGCTCTCACACCTTAACTAAATGTTGTAGACTCAAACTTTTTGCTGTCATTAGTGTATTTTAGCAAAATGAAGATGATTCAAGCATTAATTTCATTGTGCTTTTGCTCATTTTGAAGATTTTGACATTTTCACCTGAAGTGTACAATCAGGCTGAAAATGCATTTAAAGCCATAAAAAGTTCATTTTGGCTCTCACACCTTAACTAAATGTTGTAGACTCAAACTTTTTGCTGTCATTAGTGTATTTTAGCAAAATGAAGATGATTCAAGGATTAATTTCATTGTGCTTTTGCTCATTTTGAAGATTTTGACATTTTCACCTGAAGTGTACAATCAGGCTGAAAATGCATTTAAAGCCATAAAAAGTTCATTTTGGCTCTCACACCTTAACTAAATGTTGTAGACTCAAACTTTTTGCTGTCATTAGTGTATTTTAGCAAAATGAAGATGATTCAAGCATTAATTTCATTGTGCTTTTGCTCATTTTGAAGATTTTGACATTTTCACCTGAAGTGTACAATCAGGCTGAAAATGCATTTAAAGCCATAAAAAGTTCATTTTGGCTCTCACACCTTAACTAAATGTTGTAGACTCAAACTTTTTGCTGTCATTAGTGTATGTTAGCAAAATGAAGATGATTCAACCATTAATTTCATTGTGCTTTTGCTCATTTTGAAGATTTTGACATTTTCACCTGAAGTGTACAATCAGACTGAAAATGCATTTAAAGCCATAAAAAGTTCATTTTGGCTCTCACACCTTAACTAAATGTTGTAGACTCAAACTTTTTGCTGTCATTAGTGTATTTTAGCAAAATGAAGATGATTCAAGCATTAATTTCATTGTGCTTTTGCTCATTTTGAAGATTTTGACATTTTCACCTGAAGTGTACAATCGGGCTGAAAATGCATTTAAAGCCATAAAAAGTTCATTTTGGCTCTCACACCTTAACTAAATGTTGTAGACTCAAACTTTTTGCTGTCATTAGTGTATTTTAGCAAAATGAAGATGATTCAAGCATTAATTTCATTGTGCTTTTGCTCATTTTGAAGATTTTGACATTTTCACCTGAAGTGTACAATCGGGCTGAAAATGCATTTAAAGCCATAAAAAGTTCATTTTGGCTCTCACACCTTAACTAAATGTTGTAGACTCAAACTTTTTGCTGTCATTAGTGTATTTTAGCAAAATGAAGATGATTCAAGCATTAATTTCATTGTGCTTTTGCTCATTTTGAAGATTTTGACATTTTCACCTGAAGTGTACAATTAGGGGCTGAAAACGCGTTTAAAGCAATAAAAAGTTCATTTTGGCTCTCACACCTTAACTAAATGTTGTAGACTCAAACTTTTTGCTGTCATTAGTGTATGTTAGCAAAATGAAGATGATTCAAGCATTAATTTCATTGTGCTTTTGCTCATTTTGAAGATTTTGACATTTTCACCTGAAGTGTACAATCAGGCTGAAAATGCATTTAAAGCCATAAAAAGTTCATTTTGGCTCTCACACCTTAACTAAATGTTGTAGACTCAAACTTTTTGCTGTCATTAGTGTATGTTAGCAAAATGAAGATGATTCAAGCATTAATTTCATTGTGCTTTTGCTCATTTTGAAGATTTTGACATTTTCACCTGAAGTGTACAATCAGGCTGAAAATGCATTTAAAGCCATAAAAAGTTCATTTTGGCTCTCACACCTTAACTAAATGTTGTAGACTCAAACTTTTTGCTGTCATTAGTGTATTTTAGCAAAATGAAGATGATTCAAGCATTAATTTCATTGTGCTTTTGCTCATTTTGAAGATTTTGACATTTTCACCTGAAGTGTACAATCGGGCTGAAAATGCATTTAAAGCCATAAAAAGTTCATTTTGGCTCTCACACCTTAACTAAATGTTGTAGACTCAAACTTTTTGCTGTCATTAGTGTATTTTAGCAAAATGAAGATGATTCAAGCATTAATTTCATTGTGCTTTTGCTCATTTTGAAGATTTTGACATTTTCACCTGAAGTGTACAATTAGGGGCTGAAAACGCGTTTAAAGCAATAAAAAGTTCATTTTGGCTCTCACACCTTAACTAAATGTTGTAGACTCAAACTTTTTGCTGTCATTAGTGTATGTTAGCAAAATGAAGATGATTCAAGCATTAATTTCATTGTGCTTTTTCTCATTTTGAAGATTTTGACATTTTCCCCTGAAGTGTACAATCAGGCTGAAAATGCATTTAAAGCCATAAAAAGTTCATTTTGGCTCTCACACCTTAACTAAATGTTGTAGACTCAAACTTTTTGCTGTCATTAGTGTATTTTAGCAAAATGAAGATGATTCAAGCATTAATTTCATTGTGCTTTTGCTCATTTTGAAGATTTTGACATTTTCACCTGAAGTGTACAATCGGGCTGAAAATGCATTTAAAGCCATAAAAAGTTCATTTTGGCTCTCACACCTTAACTAAATGTTGTAGACTCAAACTTTTTGCTGTCATTAGTGTATTTTAGCAAAATGAAGATGATTCAAGCATTAATTTCATTGTGCTTTTGCTCATTTTGAAGATTTTGACATTTTCACCTGAAGTGTACAATCAGGGCTGAAAATGCATTTAAAGCAATAAAAAGTTCATTTTGGCTCTCACACCTTAACTAAATGTTGTAGACTCAAACTTTTTGCTGTCATTAGTGTATGTTAGCAAAATGAAGATGATTCAAGCATTAATTTCATTGTGCTTTTGCTCATTTTGAAGATTTTGACATTTTCACCTGAAGTGTACAATCAGGCTGAAAATGCATTTAAAGCCATAAAAAGTTCATTTTGGCTCTCACACCTTAACTAAATGTTGTAGACTCAAACTTTTTGCTGTCATTAGTGTATGTTAGCAAAATGAAGATGATTCAAGCATTAATTTCATTGTGCTTTTGCTCATTTTGAAGATTTTGACATTTTCACCTGAAGTGTACAATCAGGCTGAAAATGCATTTAAAGCCATAAAAAGTTCATTTTGGCTCTCACACCTTAACTAAATGTTGTAGACTCAAACTTTTTGCTGTCATTAGTGTATTTTAGCAAAATGAAGATGATTCAAGCATTAATTTCATTGTGCTTTTGCTCATTTTGAAGATTTTGACATTTTCACCTGAAGTGTACAATCGGGCTGAAAATGCATTTAAAGCCATAAAAAGTTCATTTTGGCTCTCACACCTTAACTAAATGTTGTAGACTCAAACTTTTTGCTGTCATTAGTGTATTTTAGCAAAATGAAGATGATTCAAGCATTAATTTCATTGTGCTTTTGCTCATTTTGAAGATTTTGACATTTTCACCTGAAGTGTACAATCAGGCTGAAAATGCATTTAAAGCCATAAAAAGTTCATTTTGGCTCTCACACCTTAACTAAATGTTGTAGACTCAAACTTTTTGCTGTCATTAGTGTATTTTAGCAAAATGAAGATGATTCAAGGATTAATTTCATTGTGCTTTTGCTCATTTTGAAGATTTTGACATTTTCACCTGAAGTGTACAATCAGGCTGAAAATGCATTTAAAGCCATAAAAAGTTCATTTTGGCTCTCACACCTTAACTAAATGTTGTAGACTCAAACTTTTGCTGTCATTAGTGTATTTTAGCAAAATGAAGATGATTCAAGCATTAATTTCATTGTGCTTTTGCTCATTTTGAAGATTTTGACATTTTCACCTGAAGTGTACAATCAGGCTGAAAATGCATTTAAAGCCATAAAAAGTTCATTTTGGCTCTCACACCTTAACTAAATGTTGTAGACTCAAACTTTTTGCTGTCATTAGTGTATGTTAGCAAAATGAAGATGATTCAAGCATTAATTTCATTGTGCTTTTGCTCATTTTGAAGATTTTGACATTTTCACCTGAAGTGTACAATCAGGACTGAAAATGCATTTAAAGCCATAAAAAGTTCATTTTGGCTCTCACACCTTAACTAAATGTTGTAGACTCAAACTTTTTGCTGTCATTAGTGTATTTTAGCAAAATGAAGATGATTCAAGCATTAATTTCATTGTGCTTTTGCTCATTTTGAAGATTTTGACATTTTCACCTGAAGTGTACAATCGGGCTGAAAATGCATTTAAAGCCATAAAAAGTTCATTTTGGCTCTCACACCTTAACTAAATGTTGTAGACTCAAACTTTTTGCTGTCATTAGTGTATTTTAGCAAAATGAAGATGATTCAAGCATTAATTTCATTGTGCTTTTGCTCATTTTGAAGATTTTGACATTTTCACCTGAAGTGTACAATCGGGCTGAAAATGCATTTAAAGCCATAAAAAGTTCATTTTGGCTCTCACACCTTAACTAAATGTTGTAGACTCAAACTTTTTGCTGTCATTAGTGTATTTTAGCAAAATGAAGATGATTCAAGCATTAATTTCATTGTGCTTTTGCTCATTTTGAAGATTTTGACATTTTCACCTGAAGTGTACAATTAGGGGCTGAAAACGCTTTTAAAGCAATAAAAAGTTCATTTTGGCTCTCACACCTTAACTAAATGTTGTAGACTCAAACTTTTTGCTGTCATTAGTGTATGTTAGCAAAATGAAGATGATTCAAGCATTAATTTCATTGTGCTTTTGCTCATTTTGAAGATTTTGACATTTTCACCTGAAGTGTACAATCAGGCTGAAAATGCATTTAAAGCCATAAAAAGTTCATTTTGGCTCTCACACCTTAACTAAATGTTGTAGACTCAAACTTTTTGCTGTCATTAGTGTATGTTAGCAAAATGAAGATGATTCAAGCATTAATTTCATTGTGCTTTTGCTCATTTTGAAGATTTTGACATTTTCACCTGAAGTGTACAATCAGGCTGAAAATGCATTTAAAGCCATAAAAAGTTCATTTTGGCTCTCACACCTTAACTAAATGTTGTAGACTCAAACTTTTTGCTGTCATTAGTGTATTTTAGCAAAATGAAGATGATTCAAGCATTAATTTCATTGTGCTTTTGCTCATTTTGAAGATTTTGACATTTTCACCTGAAGTGTACAATCGGGCTGAAAATGCATTTAAAGCCATAAAAAGTTCATTTTGGCTCTCACACCTTAACTAAATGTTGTAGACTCAAACTTTTTGCTGTCATTAGTGTATTTTAGCAAAATGAAGATGATTCAAGCATTAATTTCATTGTGCTTTTGCTCATTTTGAAGATTTTGACATTTTCACCTGAAGTGTACAATTAGGGGCTGAAAACGCTTTAAAGCAATAAAAAGTTCATTTTGGCTCTCACACCTTAACTAAATGTTGTAGACTCAAACTTTTTGCTGTCATTAGTGTATGTTAGCAAAATGAAGATGATTCAAGCATTAATTTCATTGTGCTTTTTCTCATTTTGAAGATTTTGACATTTTCCCCTGAAGTGTACAATCAGGCTGAAAATGCATTTAAAGCCATAAAAAGTTCATTTTGGCTCTCACACCTTAACTAAATGTTGTAGACTCAAACTTTTTGCTGTCATTAGTGTATTTTAGCAAAATGAAGATGATTCAAGCATTAATTTCATTGTGCTTTTGCTCATTTTGAAGATTTTGACATTTTCACCTGAAGTGTACAATCGGGCTGAAAATGCATTAAAGCCATAAAAAGTTCATTTTGGCTCTCACACCTTAACTAAATGTTGTAGACTCAAACTTTTTGCTGTCATTAGTGTATTTTAGCAAAATGAAGATGATTCAAGCATTAATTTCATTGTGCTTTTGCTCATTTTGAAGATTTTGACATTTTCACCTGAAGTGTACAATCAGGCTGAAAATGCATTTAAAGCCATAAAAAGTTCATTTTGGCTCTCACACCTTAACTAAATGTTGTAGACTCAAACTTTTTGCTGTCATTAGTGTATGTTAGCAAAATGAAGATGATTCAACCATTAATTTCATTGTGCTTTTGCTCATTTTGAAGATTTTGACATTTTCACCTGAAGTGTACAATCGGGCTGAAAATGCATTTAAAGCCATAAAAAGTTCATTTTGGCTCTCACACCCTTAACTAAATGTTGTAGACTCAAACTTTTTGCTGTCATTAGTGT
>NW_028233498.1:30000-105427 GCF_054856555.1 Leptonotus elevatus | reverse complement strand
AATCATCTTCATTTTGCTAACATACACTAATGACAGCAAAAAGTTTGAGTCTACAACATTTAGTTAAGGTGTGAGAGCCAAAATGAACTTTTTATGGCTTTAAATGCATTTTCAGCCTGATTGTACCCTTCAGGTGAAAATGTCAAAATCTTCAAAATGAGCAAAAGCACAATGAAATTAATGCTTGAATCATCTTCATTTTGCTAACATACACTAATGACAGCAAAAAGTTTGAGTCTACAACATTTAGTTAAGGTGTGAGAGCCAAAATGAAAATTTTATTGCTTTAAACGCGTTTTCAGCCCCTAATTGTACACTTCAGGTGAAAATGTCAAAATCTTCAAAATGAGCAAAAGCACAATAAAATTAATGCTTGAATCATCTTCATTTTGCTAAAATATACTAATGACAGCAAAAAGTTTGAGTCTACAACATTTAGTTAAGGTGTGAGAGCCAAAATGAACTTTTTATTGCTTTAAACGCGTTTTCAGCCCCTAATTGTACACTTCAGGTGAAAATGTCAAAATCTTCAAAATGAGCAAAAGCACAATGAAATTAATGCTTGAATCATCTTCATTTTGCTAAAATACACTAATGACAGCAAAAAGTTTGAGTCTACAACATTTAGTTAAGGTGTGAGAGCCAAAATGAACTTTTTATGGCTTTGAATGCATTTTCAGCCAGATTGTACACTTCAGGTGAAAATGTCAAAATCTTCAAAATGAGCAAAAGCACAATGAAATTAATGCTTGAATCATCTTCATTTTGCTAACATACACTAATGACAGCAAAAAGTTTGAGTCTACAACATTTAGTTAAGGTGTGAGAGCCAAAATGAACTTTTTATGGCTTTAAATGCATTTTCAGCCCGATTGTACACTAACTACAGGTGAAAATGTCAAAATCTTCAAATGAGCAAAAGCACAATAAAATTAATGCTTGAATCATCTTCATTTTGCTAAAATATACTAATGACAGCAAAAAGTTTGAGTCTACAACATTTAGTTAAGGTGTGAGAGCCAAAATGAACTTTTTATTGCTTTAAACGCGTTTTCAGCCCCTAATTGTACACTTCAGGTGAAAATGTCAAAATCTTCAAAATGAGCAAAAGCACAATGAAATTAATGCTTGAATCATCTTCATTTTGCTAAAATACACCAATGACAGCAAAAAGTTTGAGTCTACAACATTTAGTTAAGGTGTGAGAGCCAAAATGAACTTTTTATGGCTTTAAATGCATTTTCAGCCCGATTGTACACTTCAGGTGGAAATGTCAAAATCTTCAAAATGAGCAAAAGCACAATGAAATTAATGCTTGAATCATCTTCATTTTGCTAAAATACACTAATGACAGCAAAAAGTTTGAGTCTACAACATTTAGTTAAGGTGTGAGAGCCAAAATGAACTTTTTATGGCTTTAAATGCATTTTCAGCCTGATTGTACACTTCAGGTGAAAATGTCAAAATCTTCAAAATGAGCAAAAGCACAATGAAATTAATGCTTCAATCATCTTCATTTTGCTAACATACACTAATGACAGCAAAAAGTTTGAGTCTACAACATTTAGTTAAGGTGTGAGAGCCAAAATGAACTTTTTATGGCTTTAAATGCATTTTCAGCCTGATTGTACCCTTCAGGTGAAAATGTCAAAATCTTCAAAATGAGCAAAAGCACAATGAAATTAATGCTTGAATCATCTTCATTTTGCTAACATACACTAATGACAGCAAAAAGTTTGAGTCTACAACATTTAGTTAAGGTGTGAGAGCCAAAATGAAAATTTTATTGCTTTAAACGCGTTTTCAGCCCCTAATTGTACACTTCAGGTGAAAATGTCAAAATCTTCAAAATGAGCAAAAGCACAATAAAATTAATGCTTGAATCATCTTCATTTTGCTAAAATATACTAATGACAGCAAAAAGTTTGAGTCTACAACATTTAGTTAAGGTGTGAGAGCCAAAATGAACTTTTTATGGCTTTAAATGCATTTTCAGCCCGATTGTACACTACAGGTGAAAATGTCAAAATCTTCAAAATGAGCAAAAGCACAATAAAATTAATGCTTGAATCATCTTCATTTTGCTAAAATATACTAATGACAGCAAAAAGTTTGAGTCTACAACATTTAGTTAAGGTGTGAGAGCCAAAATGAACTTTTTATTGCTTTAAACGCGTTTTCAGCCCCTAATTGTACACTTCAGGTGAAAATGTCAAAATCTTCAAAATGAGCAAAAGCACAATGAAATTAATGCTTGAATCATCTTCATTTTGCTAAAATACACCAATGACAGCAAAAAGTTTGAGTCTACAACATTTAGTTAAGGTGTGAGAGCCAAAATGAACTTTTTATGGCTTTAAATGCATTTTCAGCCCGATTGTACACTTCAGGTGGAAATGTCAAAATCTTCAAAATGAGCAAAAGCACAATGAAATTAATGCTTGAATCATCTTCATTTTGCTAAAATACACTAATGACAGCAAAAAGTTTGAGTCTACAACATTTAGTTAAGGTGTGAGAGCCAAAATGAACTTTTTATGGCTTTAAATGCATTTTCAGCCTGATTGTACACTTCAGGTGAAAATGTCAAAATCTTCAAAATGAGCAAAAGCACAATGAAATTAATGCTTGAATCATCTTCATTTTGCTAACATACACTAATGACAGCAAAAAAGTTTGAGTCTACAACATTTAGTTAAGGTGTGAGAGCCAAAATGAACTTTTTATGGCTTTAAATGCATTTTCAGCCCGATTGTACACTTCAGGTGAAAATGTCAAAATCTTCAAAATGAGCAAAAGCACAATAAAATTAATGCTTGAATCATCTTCATTTTGCTAAATATACTAATGACAGCAAAAAGTTTGAGTCTACAACATTTAGTTAAGGTGTGAGAGCCAAAATGAACTTTTTATTGCTTTAAACGCGTTTTCAGCCCCTAATTGTACACTTCAGGTGAAAATGTCAAAATCTTCAAAATGAGCAAAAGCACAATGACATTAATGCTTGAATCATCTTCATTTTGCTAAAATACACTAATGACAGCAAAAAGTTTGAATCTACAACATTTAGTTAAGGTGTGAGAGCCAAAATGAACTTTTTATTGCTTTAAATGCATTTTCAGCCCGATTGTACACTTCAGGTGAAAATGTCAAAATCTTCAAAATGAGCAAAAGCACAATGAAATTAATGCTTGAATCATCTTCATTTTGCTAAAATACACTAATGACAGCAAAAAGTTTGAGTCTACAACATTTAGTTAAGGTGTGAGAGCCAAAATGAACTTTTTATGGCTTTAAATGCATTTTCAGCCCGATTGTACACTTCAGGTGAAAATGTCAAAATCTTCAAATGAGCAAAAGCACAATGACATTAATGCTTGAATCATCTTCATTTGCTAAAATACACTAATGACAGCAAAAAGTTTGAGTATACAACATTTAGTTAAGGTGTGAGAGCCAAATGAACTTTTTATGGCTTTAAATGCATTTTCAGCCTGATAGTACACTTCAGGTGAAAATGTCAAAATCTTCAAAATGAGCAAAAGCACAATGAAATTAATGCTTGATTCATCTTCATTTTGCTAACATACACTAATGACAGCAAAAAGTTTGAGTCTACAACATTTAGTTAAGGTGTGAGAGCCAAAATGAACTTTTTATGGCTTTAAATGCATTTTCAGCCCGATTGTACACTTCAGGTGAAAATGTCAAAATCTTCAAAATGAGCAAAAGCACAATAAAATTAATGCTTGAATCATCTTCATTTTGCTAAAATATACTAATGACAGCAAAAAGTTTGAGTCTACAACATTTAGTTAAGGTGTGAGAGCCAAAATGAACTTTTTATTGCTTTAAACGCGTTTTCAGCCCCTAATTGTACACTTCAGGTGAAAATGTCAAAATCTTCAAAATGAGCAAAAGCACAATGAAATTAATGCTTGATTCATCTTCATTTTGCTAACGTACACTAATGACAGCAAAAAGTTTGAGTCTACAACATTTAGTTAAGGTGTGAGAGCCAAAATGAACTTTTTATGGCTTTAAATGCATTTTCAGCCCGATTGTACACTTCAGGTGAAAATGTCAAAATCTTCAAAATGAGCAAAAGCACAATAAAATTAATGCTTGAATCATCTTCATTTTGCTAAAATATACTAATGACAGCAAAAAGTTTGAGTCTACAACATTTAGTTAAGGTGTGAGAGCCAAAATGAACTTTTTATGGCTTTAAATGCATTTTCAGCCCGATTGTACACTTCAGGTGGAAATGTCAAAATCTTCAAAATGAGCAAAAGCACAATGAAATTAATGCTTGAATCATCTTCATTTTGCTAAAATACACTAATGACAGCAAAAAGTTTGAG
The DNA here is from genome assembly GCF_054856555.1 of Leptonotus elevatus. Classification (NCBI taxonomy): domain Eukaryota; kingdom Metazoa; phylum Chordata; class Actinopteri; order Syngnathiformes; family Syngnathidae; genus Leptonotus; species Leptonotus elevatus. The sequence continues at coordinate 101,063 of NW_028233498.1, read as the reverse complement.
TCTACAACATTTAGTTAAGGTGTGAGAGCCAAAATGAACTTTTTATGGCTTTAAATGCATTTTCAGCCCGATTGTACACTTCAGGTGGAAATGTCAAAATCTTCAAAATGAGCAAAAGCACAATGAAATTAATGCTTGAATCATCTTCATTTTGCTAAAATACACTAATGACAGCAAAAAGTTTGAGTCTACAACATTTAGTTAAGGTGTGAGAGCCAAAATGAACTTTTTATGGCTTTAAATGCATTTTCAGCCTGATTGTACACTTCAGGTGAAAATGTCAAAATCTTCAAAATGAGCAAAAGCACAATGAAATTAATGCTTCAATCATCTTCATTTTGCTAACATACACTAATGACAGCAAAAAGTTTGAGTCTACAACATTTAGTTAAGGTGTGAGAGCCAAAATGAACTTTTTATGGCTTTAAATGCATTTTCAGCCTGATTGTACCCTTCAGGTGAAAATGTCAAAATCTTCAAAATGAGCAAAAGCACAATGAAATTAATGCTTGAATCATCTTCATTTTGCTAACATACACTAATGACAGCAAAAAGTTTGAGTCTACAACATTTAGTTAAGGTGTGAGAGCCAAAATGAAAATTTTATTGCTTTAAACGCGTTTTCAGCCCCTAATTGTACACTTCAGGTGAAAATGTCAAAATCTTCAAAATGAGCAAAAGCACAATAAAATTAATGCTTGAATCATCTTCATTTTGCTAAAATATACTAATGACAGCAAAAAGTTTGAGTCTACAACATTTAGTTAAGGTGTGAGAGCCAAAATGAACTTTTTATTGCTTTAAACGCGTTTTCAGCCCCTAATTGTACACTTCAGGTGAAAATGTCAAAATCTTCAAAATGAGCAAAAGCACAATGAAATTAATGCTTGAATCATCTTCATTTTGCTAAAATACACTAATGACAGCAAAAAGTTTGAGTCTACAACATTTAGTTAAGGTGTGAGAGCCAAAATGAACTTTTTATGGCTTTGAATGCATTTTCAGCCAGATTGTACACTTCAGGTGAAAATGTCAAAATCTTCAAAATGAGCAAAAGCACAATGAAATTAATGCTTGAATCATCTTCATTTTGCTAACATACACTAATGACAGCAAAAAGTTTGAGTCTACAACATTTAGTTAAGGTGTGAGAGCCAAAATGAACTTTTTATGGCTTTAAATGCATTTTCAGCCCGATTGTACACTACAGGTGAAAATGTCAAAATCTTCAAAATGAGCAAAAGCACAATAAAATTAATGCTTGAATCATCTTCATTTTGCTAAAATATACTAATGACAGCAAAAAGTTTGAGTCTACAACATTTAGTTAAGGTGTGAGAGCCAAAATGAACTTTTTATTGCTTTAAACGCGTTTTCAGCCCCTAATTGTACACTTCAGGTGAAAATGTCAAAATCTTCAAAATGAGCAAAAGCACAATGAAATTAATGCTTGAATCATCTTCATTTTGCTAAAATACACCAATGACAGCAACAAGTTTGAGTCTACAACATTTAGTTAAGGTGTGAGAGCCAAAATGAACTTTTTATGGCTTTAAATGCATTTTCAGCCCGATTGTACACTTCAGGTGGAAATGTCAAAATCTTCAAAATGAGCAAAAGCACAATGAAATTAATGCTTGAATCATCTTCATTTTGCTAAAATACACTAATGACAGCAAAAAGTTTGAGTCTACAACATTTAGTTAAGGTGTGAGAGCCAAAATGAACTTTTTATGGCTTTAAATGCATTTTCAGCCTGATTGTACACTTCAGGTGAAAATGTCAAAATCTTCAAAATGAGCAAAAGCACAATGAAATTAATGCTTGAATCATCTTCATTTTGCTAACATACACTAATGACAGCAAAAAGTTTGAGTCTACAACATTTAGTTAAGGTGTGAGAGCCAAAATGAACTTTTTATGGCTTTAAATGCATTTTCAGCCCGATTGTACACTTCAGGTGAAAATGTCAAAATCTTCAAAATGAGCAAAAGCACAATAAAATTAATGCTTGAATCATCTTCATTTTGCTAAAATATACTAATGACAGCAAAAAGTTTGAGTCTACAACATTTAGTTAAGGTGTGAGAGCCAAAATGAACTTTTTATTGCTTTAAACGCGTTTTCAGCCCCTAATTGTACACTTCAGGTGAAAATGTCAAAATCTTCAAAATGAGCAAAAGCACAATGACATTAATGCTTGAATCATCTTCATTTTGCTAAAATACACTAATGACAGCAAAAAGTTTGAATCTACAACATTTAGTTAAGGTGTGAGAGCCAAAATGAACTTTTTATTGCTTTAAATGCATTTTCAGCCCGATTGTACACTTCAGGTGAAAATGTCAAAATCTTCAAAATGAGCAAAAGCACAATGAAATTAATGCTTGAATCATCTTCATTTTGCTAAAATACACTAATGACAGCAAAAAGTTTGAGTCTACAACATTTAGTTAAGGTGTGAGAGCCAAAATGAACTTTTTATGGCTTTAAATGCATTTTCAGCCCGATTGTACACTTCAGGTGAAAATGTCAAAATCTTCAAAATGAGCAAAAGCACAATGACATTAATGCTTGAATCATCTTCATTTTGCTAAAATACACTAATGACAGCAAAAAGTTTGAGTATACAACATTTAGTTAAGGTGTGAGAGCCAAAATGAACTTTTTATGGCTTTAAATGCATTTTCAGCCTGATAGTACACTTCAGGTGAAAATGTCAAAATCTTCAAAATGAGCAAAAGCACAATGAAATTAATGCTTGATTCATCTTCATTTTGCTAACATACACTAATGACAGCAAAAAGTTTGAGTCTACAACATTTAGTTAAGGTGTGAGAGCCAAAATGAACTTTTTATGGCTTTAAATGCATTTTCAGCCCGATTGTACACTTCAGGTGAAAATGTCAAAATCTTCAAAATGAGCAAAAGCACAATGACATTAATGCTTGAATCATCTTCATTTTGCTAAAATACACTAATGACAGCAAAAAGTTTGAGTCTACAACATTTAGTTAAGGTGTGAGAGCCAAAATGAACTTTTTATGGCTTTAAATGCATTTTCAGCCTGATAGTACACTTCAGGTGAAAATGTCAAAATCTTCAAAATGAGCAAAAGCACAATGAAATTAATGCTTGATTCATCTTCATTTTGCTAAAATACACTAATGACAGCAAAAAGGTTGAGTCTACAACATTTAGTTAAGGTGTGAGAGCCAAAATGAACTTTTTATGGCTTTAAATGCATTTTCAGCCCGATTGTACACTTCAGGTGAAAATGTCAAAATCTTCAAAATGAGCAAAAGCACAATAAAATTAATGCTTGAATCATCTTCATTTTGCTAAAATATACTAATGACAGCAAAAAGTTTGAGTCTACAACATTTAGTTAAGGTGTGAGAGCCAAAATGAACTTTTTATTGCTTTAAACGCGTTTTCAGCCCCTAATTGTACACTTCAGGTGAAAATGTCAAAATCTTCAAAATGAGCAAAAGCACAATGAAATTAATGCTTGAATCATCTTCATTTTGCTAAAATACACTAATGACAGCAAAAAGTTTGAATCTACAACATTTAGTTAAGGTGTGAGAGCCAAAATGAACTTTTTATTGCTTTAAATGCATTTTCAGCCCGATTGTACACTTCAGGTGAAAATGTCAAAATCTTCAAAATGAGCAAAAGCACAATGAAATTAATGCTTGAATCATCTTCATTTTGCTAACATACACTAATGACAGCAAAAAGTTTGAGTCTACAACATTTAGTTAAGGTGTGAGAGCCAAAATGAACTTTTTATGGCTTTAAATGCATTTTCAGCCCAATTGTACACTTCAGGTGAAAATGTCAAAATCTTCAAAATGAGCAAAAGCACAATAAAATTAATGCTTGAATCATCTTCATTTTGCTAAAATATACTAATGACAGCAAAAAGTTTGAGTCTACAACATTTAGTTAAGGTGTGAGAGCCAAAATGAACTTTTTATTGCTTTAAACGCGTTTTCAGCCCCTAATTGTACACTTCAGGTGAAAATGTCAAAATCTTCAAAATGAGCAAAAGCACAATGAAATTAATGCTTGAATCATCTTCATTTTGCTAACATACACTAATGACAGCAAAAAGTTTGAGTCTACAACATTTAGTTAAGGTGTGAGAGCCAAAATGAACTTTTTATGGCTTTAAATGCATTTTCAGCCTGATTGTACACTTCAGGTGAAAATGTCATAATCTTCAAAATGAGCAAAAGCACAATGAAATTAATGCTTGAATCATCTTCATTTTGCTAACATACACTAATGAAATCAAAAAGTATGAGTCTACAACATTTAGTTAAGGTGTGAGAGCCAAAATGAACTTTTTATTGCTTTAAACGCGTTTTCAGCCCCTAATTGTACACTTCAGGTGAAAATGTCAAAATCTTCAAAATGAGCAAAAGCACAATGAAATTAATGCTTGAATCATCTTCATTTTGCTAAAATACACTAATGACAGCAAAAAGTTTGAGTCTACAACATTTAGTTAAGGTGTGAGAGCCAAAATGAACTTTTTATGGCTTTAAATGCATTTTCAGCCAGATTGTACACTTCAGGTGAAAATGTCAAAATCTTCAAAATGAGCAAAAGCACAATGAAATTAGTGCTTGAATCATCTTCATTTTGCTAAAATTCACTAATGACAGCAAAAAGTTTGAGTCTACAACATTTAGTTAAGGTGTGAGAGCCAAAATGAACTTTTTATGGCTTTAAATGCATTTTCAGCCTGATTGTACACTTCAGGTGAAAATGTCAAAATCTTCAAAATGAGCAAAAGCACAATGAAATTAATGCTTGAATCATCTTCATTTTGCTAACATACACTAATGACAGCAAAAAGTTTGAGTCTACAACATTTAGTTAAGGTGTGAGAGCCAAAATGAACTTTTTATGGCTTTAAATGCATTTTCAGCCCGATTGTACACTTCAGGTGAAAATGTCAAAATCTTCAAAATGAGCAAAAGCACAATGAAATTAATGCTTGAATCATCTTCATTTTGCTAAAATACACTAATGACAGCAAAAAGTTTGAGTCTACAACATTTAGTTAAGGTGTGAGAGCCAAAATGAACTTTTTATTGCTTTAAACGCGTTTTCAGCCCCTAATTGTACACTTCAGGTGAAAATGTCAAAATCTTCAAAATGAGCAAAAGCACAATGAAATTAATGCTTGAATCATCTTCATTTTGCTAAAATACACTAATGACAGCAAAAAGTTTGAGTCTACAACATTTAGTTAAGGTGTGAGAGCCAAAATGAACTTTTTATGGCTTTAAATGCATTTTCAGCCCGATTGTACACTTCAGGTGAAAATGTCAAAATCTTCAAAATGAGCAAAAGCACAATGAAATTAATGCTTGAATCATCTTCATTTTGCTAAAATACACTAATGACAGCAAAAAGTTTGAGTCTACAACATTTAGTTAAGGTGTGAGAGCCAAAATGAACTTTTTATGGCTTTAAATGCATTTTCAGCCTGATTGTACACTTCAGGTGAAAATGTCAAAATCTTCAAAATGAGCAAAAGCACAATGAAATTAATGCTTGAATCATCTTCATTTTGCTAACATACACTAATGACAGCAAAAAGTTTGAGTCTACAACATTTAGTTAAGGTTTGAGAGCCAAAATGAACTTTTTATGGCTTTAAATGCATTTTCAGCCCGATTGTACACTTCAGGTGAAAATGTCAAAATCTTCAAAATGAGCAAAAGCACAATGACATTAATGCTTGAATCATCTTCATTTTGCTAAAATACACTAATGACAGCAAAAAGTTTGAGTCTACAACATTTAGTTAAGGTGTGAGAGCCAAAATGAACTTTTTATGGCTTTAAATGCATTTTCAGCCTGATAGTACACTTCAGGTGAAAATGTCAAAATCTTCAAAATGAGCAAAAGCACAATGAAATTAATGCTTGATTCATCTTCATTTTGCTAAAATACACTAATGACAGCAAAAAGGTTGAGTCTACAACATTTAGTTAAGGTGTGAGAGCCAAAATGAACTTTTTATGGCTTTAAATGCATTTTCAGCCCGATTGTACACTTCAGGTGAAAATGTCATAATCTTCAAAATGAGCAAAAGCACAATAAAATTAATGCTTGAATCATCTTCATTTTGCTAAAATATACTAATGACAGCAAAAAGTTTGAGTCTACAACATTTAGTTAAGGTGTGAGAGCCAAAATGAACTTTTTATTGCTTTAAACGCGTTTTCAGCCCCTAATTGTACACTTCAGGTGAAAATGTCAAAATCTTCAAAATGAGCAAAAGCACAATGAAATTAATGCTTGAATCATCTTCATTTTGCTAAAATACACTAATGACAGCAAAAAGTTTGAGTCTACAACATTTAGTTAAGGTGTGAGAGCCAAAATGAACTTTTTATGGCTTTGAATGCATTTTCAGCCAGATTGTACACTTCAGGTGAAAATGTCAAAATCTTCAAAATGAGCAAAAGCACAATGAAATTAATGCTTGAATCATCTTCATTTTGCTAAAATACACTAATGACAGCAAAAAGTTTGAGTCTACAACATTTAGTTAAGGTGTGAGAGCCAAAATGAACTTTTTATGGCTTTAAATGCATTTTCAGCCTGATTGTACACTTCAGGTGAAAATGTCAAAATCTTCAAAATGAGCAAAAGCACAATGAAATTAATGCTTGAATCATCTTCATTTTGCTAACATACACTAATGACAGCAAAAAGTTTGAGTCTACAACATTTAGTTAAGGTGTGAGAGCCAAAATGAACTTTTTATGGCTTTAAATGCATTTTCAGCCCGATTGTACACTTCAGGTGAAAATGTCAAAATCTTCAAAATGAGCAAAAGCACAATAAAATTAATGCTTGAATCATCTTCATTTTGCTAAAATATACTAATGACAGCAAAAAGTTTGAGTCTACAACATTTAGTTAAGGTGTGAGAGCCAAAATGAACTTTTTATTGCTTTAAACGCGTTTTCAGCCCCTAATTGTACACTTCAGGTGAAAATGTCAAAATCTTCAAAATGAGCAAAAGCACAATGAAATTAATGCTTGAATCATCTTCATTTTGCTAAATTACACTAATGACAGCAAAAAGTTTGAGTCTACAACATTTAGTTAAGGTGTGAGAGCCAAAATGAACTTTTTATGGCTTTAAATGCATTTTCAGCCAGATTGTACACTTCAGGTGAAAATGTCAAAATCTTCAAAATGAGCAAAAGCACAATGAAATTAATGCTTGAATCATCTTCATTTTGCTAAAATACACTAATGACAGCAAAAAGTTTGAGTCTACAACATTTAGTTAAGGTGTGAGAGCCAAAATGAACTTTTTATGGCTTTAAATGCATTTTCAGCCTGATTGTACACTTCAGGTGAAAATGTCAAAATCTTCAAAATGAGCAAAAGCACAATGAAATTAATGCTTGAATCATCTTCATTTTGCTAACATACACTAATGACAGCAAAAAGTTTGAGTCTACAACATTTAGTTAAGGTTTGAGAGCCAAAATGAACTTTTTATGGCTTTAAATGCATTTTCAGCCCGATTGTACACTTCAGGTGAAAATGTCAAAATCTTCAAAATGAGCAAAAGCACAATGACATTAATGCTTGAATCATCTTCATTTTGCTAAAATACACTAATGACAGCAAAAAGTTTGAGTCTACAACATTTAGTTAAGGTGTGAGAGCCAAAATGAACTTTTTATGGCTTTAAATGCATTTTCAGCCTGATAGTACACTTCAGGTGAAAATGTCAAAATCTTCAAAATGAGCAAAAGCACAATGAAATTAATGCTTGATTCATCTTCATTTTGCTAAAATACACTAATGACAGCAAAAAGGTTGAGTCTACAACATTTAGTTAAGGTGTGAGAGCCAAAATGAACTTTTTATGGCTTTAAATGCATTTTCAGCCCGATTGTACACTTCAGGTGAAAATGTCAAAATCTTCAAAATGAGCAAAAGCACAATAAAATTAATGCTTGAATCATCTTCATTTTGCTAACATACACTAATGACAGCAAAAAGTTTGAGTCTACAACATTTAGTTAAGGTGTGAGAGCCAAAATGAAAATTTTATTGCTTTAAACGCGTTTTCAGCCCCTAATTGTACACTTCAGGTGAAAATGTCAAAATCTTCAAAATGAGCAAAAGCACAATAAAATTAATGCTTGAATCATCTTCATTTTGCTAAAATATACTAATGACAGCAAAAAGTTTGAGTCTACAACATTTAGTTAAGGTGTGAGAGCCAAAATGAACTTTTTATTGCTTTAAACGCGTTTTCAGCCCCTAATTGTACACTTCAGGTGAAAATGTCAAAATCTTCAAAATGAGCAAAAGCACAATGAAATTAATGCTTGAATCATCTTCATTTTGCTAAAATACACTAATGACAGCAAAAAGTTTGAGTCTACAACATTTAGTTAAGGTGTGAGAGCCAAAATGAACTTTTTATGGCTTTGAATGCATTTTCAGCCAGATTGTACACTTCAGGTGAAAATGTCAAAATCTTCAAAATGAGCAAAAGCACAATGAAATTAATGCTTGAATCATCTTCATTTTGCTAAAATACACTAATGACAGCAAAAAGTTTGAGTCTACAACATTTAGTTAAGGTGTGAGAGCCAAAATGAACTTTTTATGGCTTTAAATGCATTTTCAGCCTGATTGTACACTTCAGGTGAAAATGTCAAAATCTTCAAAATGAGCAAAAGCACAATGAAATTAATGCTTGAATCATCTTCATTTTGCTAACATACACTAATGACAGCAAAAAGTTTGAGTCTACAACATTTAGTTAAGGTGTGAGAGCCAAAATGAACTTTTTATGGCTTTAAATGCATTTTCAGCCCGATTGTACACTTCAGGTGAAAATGTCAAAATCTTCAAAATGAGCAAAAGCACAATAAAATTAATGCTTGAATCATCTTCATTTTGCTAAAATATACTAATGACAGCAAAAAGTTTGAGTCTACAACATTTAGTTAAGGTGTGAGAGCCAAAATGAACTTTTTATTGCTTTAAACGCGTTTTCAGCCCCTAATTGTACACTTCAGGTGAAAATGTCAAAATCTTCAAAATGAGCAAAAGCACAATGAAATTAATGCTTGAATCATCTTCATTTTGCTAAATTACACTAATGACAGCAAAAAGTTTGAGTCTACAACATTTAGTTAAGGTGTGAGAGCCAAAATGAACTTTTTATGGCTTTAAATGCATTTTCAGCCAGATTGTACACTTCAGGTGAAAATGTCAAAATCTTCAAAATGAGCAAAAGCACAATGAAATTAGTGCTTGAATCATCTTCATTTTGCTAAAATTCACTAATAACAGCAAAAAGTTTGAGTCTACAACATTTAGTTAAGGTGTGAGAGCCAAAATGAACTTTTTATGGCTTTAAATGCATTTTCAGCCTGATTGTACACTTCAGGTGAAAATGTCAAAATCTTCAAAATGAGCAAAAGCACAATGAAATTAATGCTTGAATCATCTTCATTTTGCTAACATACACTAATGACAGCAAAAAGTTTGAGTCTACAACATTTAGTTAAGGTGTGAGAGCCAAAATGAACTTTTTATGGCTTTAAATGCATTTTCAGCCCGATTGTACACTTCAGGTGAAAATGTCAAAATCTTCAAAATGAGCAAAAGCACAATGAAATTAATGCTTGAATCATCTTCATTTTGCTAAAATACACTAATGACAGCAAAAAGTTTGAGTCTACAACATTTAGTTAAGGTGTGAGAGCCAAAATGAACTTTTTATTGCTTTAAACGCGTTTTCAGCCCCTAATTGTACACTTCAGGTGAAAATGTCAAAATCTTCAAAATGAGCAAAAGCACAATGAAATTAATGCTTGAATCATCTTCATTTTGCTAAAATACACTAATGACAGCAAAAAGTTTGAGTCTACAACATTTAGTTAAGGTGTGAGAGCCAAAATGAACTTTTTATGGCTTTAAATGCATTTTCAGCCCGATTGTACACTTCAGGTGAAAATGTCAAAATCTTCAAAATGAGCAAAAGCACAATGAAATTAATGCTTGAATCATCTTCATTTTGCTAAAATACACTAATGACAGCAAAAAGTTTGAGTCTACAACATTTAGTTAAGGTGTGAGAGCCAAAATGAACTTTTTATGGCTTTAAATGCATTTTCAGCCTGATTGTACACTTCAGGTGAAAATGTCAAAATCTTCAAAATGAGCAAAAGCACAATGAAATTAATGCTTGAATCATCTTCATTTTGCTAACATACACTAATGACAGCAAAAAGTTTGAGTCTACAACATTTAGTTAAGGTGTGAGAGCCAAAATGAACTTTTTATGGCTTTAAATGCATTTTCAGCCTGATAGTACACTTCAGGTGAAAATGTCAAAATCTTCAAAATGAGCAAAAGCACAATGAAATTAATGCTTGATTCATCTTCATTTTGCTAACATACACTAATGACAGCAAAAAGGTTGAGTCTACAACATTTAGTTAAGGTGTGAGAGCCAAAATGAACTTTTTATGGCTTTAAATGCATTTTCAGCCCGATTGTACACTTCAGGTGAAAATGTCAAAATCTTCAAAATGAGCAAAAGCACAATAAAATTAATGCTTGAATCATCTTCATTTTGCTAAAATATACTAATGACAGCAAAAAGTTTGAGTCTACAACATTTAGTTAAGGTGTGAGAGCCAAAATGAACTTTTTATTGCTTTAAACGCGTTTTCAGCCCCTAATTGTACACTTCAGGTGAAAATGTCAAAATCTTCAAAATGAGCAAAAGCACAATGAAATTAATGCTTGAATCATCTTCATTTTGCTAAAATACACTAATGACAGCAAAAAGTTTGAATCTGCAACATTTAGTTAAGGTGTGAGAGCCAAAATGAACTTTTAATTGCTTTAAATGCATTTTCAGCCCGATTGTACACTTCAGGTGAAAAATGTCAAAATCTTCAAAATGAGCAAAAGCACAATGAAATTAATGCTTGAATCATCTTCATTTTGCTAACATACACTAATGACAGCAAAAAGTTTGAGTCTACAACATTTAGTTAAGGTGTGAGAGCCAAAATGAACTTTTTATGGCTTTAAATGCATTTTCAGCCCGATTGTACACTTCAGGTGAAAATGTCAAAATCTTCAAAATGAGCAAAAGCACAATAAAATTAATGCTTGAATCATCTTCATTTTGCTAAAATATACTAATGACAGCAAAAAGTTTGAGTCTACAACATTTAGTTAAGGTGTGAGAGCCAAAATGAACTTTTTATTGCTTTAAACGTGTTTTCAGCCCCTAATTGTACACTTCAGGTGAAAATGTCAAAATCTTCAAAATGAGCAAAAGCACAATGAAATTAATGCTTGAATCATCTTCATTTTGCTAACATACACTAATGACAGCAAAAAGTTTGAGTCTACAACATTTAGTTAAGGTGTGAGAGCCAAAATGAACTTTTTATGGCTTTAAATGCATTTTCAGCCTGATTGTACACTTCAGGTGAAAATGTCATAATTTTCAAAATGAGCAAAAGCACAATGAAATTAATGCTTGAATCATCTTCATTTTGCTAACATACACTAATGACAGCAAAAAGTTTGAGTCTACAACATTTAGTTAAGGTGTGAGAGCCAAAATGAACTTTTTATGGCTTTAAATGCATTTTCAGCCCGATTGTACACTTCAGGTGAAAATGTCAAAATCTTCAAAATGAGCAAAAGCACAATAAAATTAATGCTTGAATCATCTTCATTTTGCTAACATACACTAATGACAGCAAAAAGTTTGAGTCTACAACATTTAGTTAAGGTGTGAGAGCCAAAATGAACTTTTTATGGCTTTAAATGCATTTTCAGCCTGATTGTACCCTTCAGGTGAAAATGTCAAAATCTTCAAAATGAGCAAAAGCACAATGAAATTAATGCTTGAATCATCTTCATTTTGCTAACATACACTAATGACAGCAAAAAGTTTGAGTCTACAACATTTAGTTAAGGTGTGAGAGCCAAAATGAAAATTTTATTGCTTTAAACGCGTTTTCAGCCCCTAATTGTACACTTCAGGTGAAAATGTCAAAATCTTCAAAATGAGCAAAAGCACAATAAAATTAATGCTTGAATCATCTTCATTTTGCTAAAATATACTAATGACAGCAAAAAGTTTGAGTCTACAACATTTAGTTAAGGTGTGAGAGCCAAAATGAACTTTTTATTGCTTTAAACGCGTTTTCAGCCCCTAATTGTACACTTCAGGTGAAAATGTCAAAATCTTCAAAATGAGCAAAAGCACAATGAAATTAATGCTTGAATCATCTTCATTTTGCTAAAATACACTAATGACAGCAAAAAGTTTGAGTCTACAACATTTAGTTAAGGTGTGAGAGCCAAAATGAACTTTTTATGGCTTTGAATGCATTTTCAGCCAGATTGTACACTTCAGGTGAAAATGTCAAAATCTTCAAAATGAGCAAAAGCACAATGAAATTAATGCTTGAATCATCTTCATTTTGCTAAAATACACTAATGACAGCAAAAAGTTTGAGTCTACAACATTTAGTTAAGGTGTGAGAGCCAAAATGAACTTTTTATGGCTTTAAATGCATTTTCAGCCTGATTGTACACTTCAGGTGAAAATGTCAAAATCTTCAAAATGAGCAAAAGCACAATGAAATTAATGCTTGAATCATCTTCATTTTGCTAACATACACTAATGACAGCAAAAAGTTTGAGTCTACAACATTTAGTTAAGGTGTGAGAGCCAAAATGAACTTTTTATGGCTTTAAATGCATTTTCAGCCCGATTGTACACTTCAGGTGAAAATGTCAAAATCTTCAAAATGAGCAAAAGCACAATAAAATTAATGCTTGAATCATCTTCATTTTGCTAAAATATACTAATGACAGCAAAAAGTTTGAGTCTACAACATTTAGTTAAGGTGTGAGAGCCAAAATGAACTTTTTATTGCTTTAAACGCGTTTTCAGCCCCTAATTGTACACTTCAGGTGAAAATGTCAAAATCTTCAAAATGAGCAAAAGCACAATGAAATTAATGCTTGAATCATCTTCATTTTGCTAAAATACACCAATGACAGCAAAAAGTTTGAGTCTACAACATTTAGTTAAGGTGTGAGAGCCAAAATGAACTTTTTATGGCTTTAAATGCATTTTCAGCCCGATTGTACACTTCAGGTGGAAATGTCAAAATCTTCAAAATGAGCAAAAGCACAATGAAATTAATGCTTGAATCATCTTCATTTTGCTAAAATACACTAATGACAGCAAAAAGTTTGAGTCTACAACATTTAGTTAAGGTGTGAGAGCCAAAATGAACTTTTTATGGCTTTAAATGCATTTTCAGCCTGATTGTACACTTCAGGTGAAAATGTCAAAATCTTCAAAATGAGCAAAAGCACAATGAAATTAATGCTTGAATCATCTTCATTTTGCTAACATACACTAATGACAGCAAAAAGTTTGAGTCTACAACATTTAGTTAAGGTGTGAGAGCCAAAATGAACTTTTTATGGCTTTAAATGCATTTGCAGCCCGATTGTACACTTCAGGTGAAAATGTCAAAATCTTCAAAATGAGCAAAAGCACAATGAAATTAATGCTTGAATCATCTTCATTTTGCTAAAATATACTAATGACAGCAAAAAGTTTGAGTCTACAACATTTAGTTAAGGTGTGAGAGCCAAAATGAACTTTTTATTGCTTTAAACGCGTTTTCAGCCCCTAATTGTACACTTCAGGTGAAAATGTCAAAATCTTCAAAATGAGCAAAAGCACAATGACATTAATGCTTGAATCATCTTCATTTTGCTAAAATACACTAATGACAGCAAAAAGTTTGAATCTACAACATTTAGTTAAGGTGTGAGAGCCAAAATGAACTTTTTATTGCTTTAAATGCATTTTCAGCCCGATTGTACACTTCAGGTGAAAATGTCAAAATCTTCAAAATGAGCAAAAGCACAATGAAATTAATGCTTGAATCATCTTCATTTTGCTAAAATACACTAATGACAGCAAAAAGTTTGAGTCTACAACATTTAGTTAAGGTGTGAGAGCCAAAATGAACTTTTTATGGCTTTAAATGCATTTTCAGCCCGATTGTACACTTCAGGTGAAAATGTCAAAATCTTCAAAATGAGCAAAAGCACAATGAAATTAATGCTTGAATCATCTTCATTTTGCTAAAATACACTAATGACAGCAAAAAGTTTGAGTCTACAACATTTAGTTAAGGTGTGAGAGCCAAAATGAACTTTTTATGGCTTTAAATGCATTTTCAGCCTGATTGTACACTTCAGGTGAAAATGTCAAAATCTTCAAAATGAGCAAAAGCACAATGAAATTGATTGATTCATCTTCATTTTGCTAACATACACTAATGACAGCAAAAAGTTTGAGTCTACAACATTTAGTTAAGGTGTGAGAGCCAAAATGAACTTTTTATGGCTTTAAATGCATTTTCAGCCTGATTGTACACTTCAGGTGAAAATGTCAAAATCTTCAAAATGAGCAAAAGCACAATGAAATTAATGCTTGAATCATCTTCATTTTGCTAACATACACTAATGACAGCAAAAAGTTTGAGTCTACAACATTTAGTTAAGGTGTGAGAGCCAAAATGAAAATTTTATTGCTTTAAACGCGTTTTCAGCCCCTAATTGTACACTTCAGGTGAAAATGTCAAAATCTTCAAAATGAGCAAAAGCACAATAAAATTAATGCTTGAATCATCTTCATTTTGCTAAAATATACTAATGACAGCAAAAAGTTTGAGTCTACAACATTTAGTTAAGGTGTGAGAGCCAAAATTAACTTTTTATTGCTTTAAACGCGTTTTCAGCCCCTAATTGTACACTTCAGGTGAAAATGTCAAAATCTTCAAAATGAGCAAAAGCACAATGAAATTAATGCTTGAATCATCTTCATTTTGCTAAAATACACTAATGACAGCAAAAAGTTTGAGTCTACAACATTTAGTTAAGGTGTGAGAGCCAAAATGAACTTTTTATGGCTTTAAATGCATTTTCAGCCCGATTGTACACTTCAGGTGAAAATGTCAAAATCTTCAAAATGAGCAAAAGCACAATGAAATTAATGCTTGAATCATCTTCATTTTGCTAAAATACACTAATGACAGCAAAAAGTTTGAGTCTACAACATTTAGTTAAGGTGTGAGAGCCAAAATGAACTTTTTATGGCTTTAAATGCATTTTCAGCCTGATTGTACACTTCAGGTGAAAATGTCAAAATCTTCAAAATGAGCAAAAGCACAATGAAATTAATGATTGATTCATCTTCATTTTGCTAACATACACTAATGACAGCAAAAAGTTTGAGTCTACAACATTTAGTTAAGGTGTGAGAGCCAAAATGAACTTTTTATGGCTTTAAATGCATTTTCAGCCCGATTGTACACTTCAGGTGAAAATGTCAAAATCTTCAAAATGAGCAAAAGCACAATTACATTAATGCTTGAATCATCTTCATTTTGCTAAAATACACTAATGACAGCAAAAAGTTTGAGTCTACAACATTTAGTTAAGGTGTGAGAGCCAAAATGAACTTTTTATGGCTTTAAATGCATTTTCAGCCTGATAGTACACTTCAGGTGAAAATGTCAAAATCTTCAAAATGAGCAAAAGCACAATGAAATTAATGCTTGATTCATCTTCATTTTGCTAACATACACTAATGACAGCAAAAAGTTTGAGTCTACAACATTTAGTTAAGGTGTGAGAGCCAAAATGAACTTTTTATGGCTTTAAATGCATTTTCAGCCCGATTGTACACTTCAGGTGAAAATGTCAAAATCTTCAAAATGAGCAAAAGCACAATAAAATTAATGCTTGAATCATCTTCATTTTGCTAAAATATACTAATGACAGCAAAAAGTTTGAGTCTACAACATTTAGTTAAGGTGTGAGAGCCAAAATGAACTTTTTATTGCTTTAAACGCGTTTTCAGCCCCTAATTGTACACTTCAGGTGAAAATGTCAAAATCTTCAAAATGAGCAAAAGCACAATGAAATTAATGCTTGAATCATCTTCATTTTGCTAAAATACACTAATGACAGCAAAAAGTTTGAATCTACAACATTTAGTTAAGGTGTGAGAGCCAAAATAAACTTTTTATGGCTTTAAATGCATTTTCAGCCTGATTGTACACTTCAGGTGAAAATGTCAAAATCTTCAAAATGAGCAAAAGCACAATGAAATTAATGCTTGAATCATCTTCATTTTGCTAACATACACTAATGACAGCAAAAAGTTTGAGTCTACAACATTTAGTTAAGGTGTGAGAGCCAAAATGAACTTTTTATGGCTTTAAATGTATTTTCAGCCCGATTGTACACTTCAGGTGAAGATGTCAAAATCTTCAAAATGAGCAAAAGCACAATGAAATTAATGCTTGAATCATCTTCATTTTGCTAAAATACACTAATGACAGCAAAAAGTTTGAGTCTACAACATTTAGTTAAGGTGTGAGAGCCAAAATGAACTTTTTATTGCTTTAAACGCGTTTTCAGCCCCTTATTGTACACTTCAGGTGAAAATGTCAAAATCTTCAAAATGAGCAAAAGCACAATGAAATTAATGCTTGAATCATCTTCATTTTGCTAAAATACACTAATGACAGCAAAAAGTTTGAGTCTACAACATTTAGTTAAGGTGTGAGAGCCAAAATGAACTTTTTATGGCTTTAAATGCATTTTCAGCCCGATTGTACACTTCAGGTGAAAATGTCAAAATCTTCAAAATGAGCAAAAGCACAATGAAATTAATGCTTGAATCATCTTCATTTTGCTAAAATACACTAATGACAGCAAAAAGTTTGAGTCTACAACATTTAGTTAAGGTGTGAGAGCCAAAATGAACTTTTTATGGCTTTAAATGCATTTTCAGCCTGATTGTACACTTCAGGTGAAAATGTCATAATCTTCAAAATGAGCAAAAGCACAATGAAATTAATGCTTGAATCATCTTCATTTTGCTAACATACACTAATGACAGCAAAAAGTATGAGTCTACAACATTTAGTTAAGGTGTGAGAGCCAAAATGAACTTTTTATTGCTTTAAACGCGTTTTCAGCCCCTAATTGTACACTTCAGGTGAAAATGTCAAAATCTTCAAAATGAGCAAAAGCACAATGAAATTAATGCTTGAATCATCTTCATTTTGCTAAAATACACTAATGACAGCAAAAAGTTTGAGTCTACAACATTTAGTTAAGGTGTGAGAGCCAAAATGAACTTTTTATGGCTTTAAATGCATTTTCAGCCAGATTGTACACTTCAGGTGAAAATGTCAAAATCTTCAAAATGAGCAAAAGCACAATGAAATTAGTGCTTGAATCATCTTCATTTTGCTAAAATACACTAATGACAGCAAAAAGTTTGAGTCTACAACATTTAGTTAAGGTGTGAGAGCCAAAATGAACTTTTTATGGCTTTAAATGCATTTTCAGCCTGATTGTACACTTCAGGTGAAAATGTCAAAATCTTCAAAATGAGCAAAAGCACAATGAAATTAATGCTTGAATCATCTTCATTTTGCTAACATACACTAATGACAGCAAAAAGTTTGAGTCTACAACATTTAGTTAAGGTGTGAGAGCCAAAATGAACTTTTTATTGCTTTAAACGCGTTTTCAGCCCCTAATTGTACACTTCAGGTGAAAATGTCAAAATCTTCAAAATGAGCAAAAGCACAATGAAATTAATGCTTGAATCATCTTCATTTTGCTAAAATACACTAATGACAGCAAAAAGTTTGAGTCTACAACATTTAGTTAAGGTGTGAGAGCCAAAATGAACTTTTTATGGCTTTAAATGCATTTTCAGCCCGATTGTACACTTCAGGTGAAAATGTCAAAATCTTCAAAATGAGCAAAAGCACAATGAAATTAATGCTTGAATCATCTTCATTTTGCTAAAATACACTAATGACAGCAAAAAGTTTGAGTCTACAACATTTAGTTAAGGTGTGAGAGCCAAAATGAACTTTTTATGGCTTTAAATGCATTTTCAGCCTGATTGTACCCTTCAGGTGAAAATGTCAAAATCTTCAAAATGAGCAAAAGCACAATGAAATTAATGCTTGAATCATCTTCATTTTGCTAACATACACTAATGACAGCAAAAAGTTTGAGTCTACAACATTTAGTTAAGGTGTGAGAGCCAAAATGAAAATTTTATTGCTTTAAACGCGTTTTCAGCCCCTAATTGTACACTTCAGGTGAAAATGTCAAAATCTTCAAAATGAGCAAAAGCACAATAAAATTAATGCTTGAATCATCTTCATTTTGCTAAAATATACTAATGACAGCAAAAAGTTTGAGTCTACAACATTTAGTTAAGGTGTGAGAGCCAAAATGAACTTTTTATTGCTTTAAACGCGTTTTCAGCCCCTAATTGTACACTTCAGGTGAAAATGTCAAAATCTTCAAAATGAGCAAAAGCACAATGAAATTAATGCTTGAATCATCTTCATTTTGCTAAAATACACTAATGACAGCAAAAAGTTTGAGTCTACAACATTTAGTTAAGGTGTGAGAGCCAAAATGAACTTTTTATGGCTTTGAATGCATTTTCAGCCAGATTGTACACTTCAGGTGAAAATGTCAAAATCTTCAAAATGAGCAAAAGCACAATGAAATTAATGCTTGAATCATCTTCATTTTGCTAAAATACACTAATGACAGCAAAAAGTTTGAGTCTACAACATTTAGTTAAGGTGTGAGAGCCAAAATGAACTTTTTATGGCTTTAAATGCATTTTCAGCCTGATTGTACACTTCAGGTGAAAATGTCAAAATCTTCAAAATGAGCAAAAGCACAATGAAATTAATGCTTGAATCATCTTCATTTTGCTAACATACACTAATGACAGCAAAAAGTTTGAGTCTACAACATTTAGTTAAGGTGTGAGAGCCAAAATGAACTTTTTATGGCTTTAAATGCATTTTCAGCCCGATTGTACACTTCAGGTGAAAATGTCAAAATCTTCAAAATGAGCAAAAGCACAATAAAATTAATGCTTGAATCATCTTCATTTTGCTAAAATATACTAATGACAGCAAAAAGTTTGAGTCTACAACATTTAGTTAAGGTGTGAGAGCCAAAATGAACTTTTTATTGCTTTAAACGCGTTTTCAGCCCCTAATTGTACACTTCAGGTGAAAATGTCAAAATCTTCAAAATGAGCAAAAGCACAATGAAATTAATGCTTGAATCATCTTCATTTTGCTAAAATACACCAATGACAGCAAAAAGTTTGAGTCTACAACATTTAGTTAAGGTGTGAGAGCCAAAATGAACTTTTTATGGCTTTAAATGCATTTTCAGCCCGATTGTACACTTCAGGTGGAAATGTCAAAATCTTCAAAATGAGCAAAAGCACAATGAAATTAATGCTTGAATCATCTTCATTTTGCTAAAATACACTAATGACAGCAAAAAGTTTGAGTCTACAACATTTAGTTAAGGTGTGAGAGCCAAAATGAACTTTTTATGGCTTTAAATGCATTTTCAGCCTGATTGTACACTTCAGGTGAAAATGTCAAAATCTTCAAAATGAGCAAAAGCACAATGAAATTAATGCTTGAATCATCTTCATTTTGCTAACATACACTAATGACAGCAAAAAGTTTGAGTCTACAACATTTAGTTAAGGTGTGAGAGCCAAAATGAACTTTTTATGGCTTTAAATGCATTTTCAGCCCGATTGTACACTTCAGGTGAAAATGTCAAAATCTTCAAAATGAGCAAAAGCACAATGAAATTAATGCTTGAATCATCTTCATTTTGCTAAAATATACTAATGACAGCAAAAAGTTTGAGTCTACAACATTTAGTTAAGGTGTGAGAGCCAAAATGAACTTTTTATTGCTTTAAACGCGTTTTCAGCCCCTAATTGTACACTTCAGGTGAAAATGTCAAAATCTTCAAAATGAGCAAAAGCACAATGACATTAATGCTTGAATCATCTTCATTTTGCTAAAATACACTAATGACAGCAAAAAGTTTGAATCTACAACATTTAGTTAAGGTGTGAGAGCCAAAATGAACTTTTTATTGCTTTAAATGCATTTTCAGCCCGATTGTACACTTCAGGTGAAAATGTCAAAATCTTCAAAATGAGCAAAAGCACAATGAAATTAATGCTTGAATCATCTTCATTTTGCTAAAATACACTAATGACAGCAAAAAGTTTGAGTCTACAACATTTAGTTAAGGTGTGAGAGCCAAAATGAACTTTTTATGGCTTTAAATGCATTTTCAGCCCGATTGTACACTTCAGGTGAAAATGTCAAAATCTTCAAAATGAGCAAAAGCACAATGAAATTAATGCTTGAATCATCTTCATTTTGCTAAAATACACTAATGACAGCAAAAAGTTTGAATCTACAACATTTAGTTAAGGTGTGAGAGCCAAAATGAACTTTTTATTGCTTTAAATGCATTTTCAGCCCGATTGTACACTTCAGGTGAAAATGTCAAAATCTTCAAAATGAGCAAAAGCACAATGAAATTAATGCTTGAATCATCTTCATTTTGCTAAAATACACTAATGACAGCAAAAAGTTTGAGTCTACAACATTTAGTTAAGGTGTGAGAGCCAAAATGAACTTTTTATGGCTTTAAATGCATTTTCAGCCCGATTGTACACTTCAGGTGAAAATGTCAAAATCTTCAAAATGAGCAAAAGCACAATGAAATTAATGCTTGAATCATCTTCATTTTGCTAACATACACTAATGACAGCAAAAAGTTTGAGTCTACAACATTTAGTTAAGGTGTGAGAGCCAAAATGAACTTTTTATGGCTTTAAATGCATTTTCAGCCCGATTGTACACTTCAGGTGAAAATGTCAAAATCTTCAAAATGAGCAAAAGCACAATGAAATTAATGCTTGAATCATCTTCATTTTGCTAAAATATACTAATGACAGCAAAAAGTTTGAGTCTACAACATTTAGTTAAGGTGTGAGAGCCAAAATGAACTTTTTATTGCTTTAAACGCGTTTTCAGCCCCTAATTGTACACTTCAGGTGAAAATGTCAAAATCTTCAAAATGAGCAAAAGCACAATGACATTAATGCTTGAATCATCTTCATTTTGCTAAAATACACTAATGACAGCAAAAAGTTTGAATCTACAACATTTAGTTAAGGTGTGAGAGCCAAAATGAACTTTTTATTGCTTTAAATGCATTTTCAGCCCGATTGTACACTTCAGGTGAAAATGTCAAAATCTTCAAAATGAGCAAAAGCACAATGAAATTAATGCTTGAATCATCTTCATTTTGCTAAAATACACTAATGACAGCAAAAAGTTTGAGTCTACAACATTTAGTTAAGGTGTGAGAGCCAAAATGAACTTTTTATGGCTTTAAATGCATTTTCAGCCCGATTGTACACTTCAGGTGAAAATGTCAAAATCTTCAAAATGAGCAAAAGCACAATGAAATTAATGCTTGAATCATCTTCATTTTGCTAAAATACACTAATGACAGCAAAAAGTTTGAATCTACAACATTTAGTTAAGGTGTGAGAGCCAAAATGAACTTTTTATTGCTTTAAATGCATTTTCAGCCCGATTGTACACTTCAGGTGAAAATGTCAAAATCTTCAAAATGAGCAAAAGCACAATGAAATTAATGCTTGAATCATCTTCATTTTGCTAAAATACACTAATGACAGCAAAAAGTTTGAGTCTACAACATTTAGTTAAGGTGTGAGAGCCAAAATGAACTTTTTATGGCTTTAAATGCATTTTCAGCCTGATTGTACACTTCAGGTGAAAATGTCAAAATCTTCAAAATGAGCAAAAGCACAATGAAATTAATGATTGATTCATCTTCATTTTGCTAACATACACTAATGACAGCAAAAAGTTTGAGTCTACAACATTTAGTTAAGGTGTGAGAGCCAAAATGAACTTTTTATGGCTTTAAATGCATTTTCAGCCCGATTGTACACTTCAGGTGAAAATGTCAAAATCTTCAAAATGAGCAAAAGCACAATGACATTAATGCTTGAATCATCTTCATTTTGCTAAAATACACTAATGACAGCAAAAAGTTTGAGTCTACAACATTTAGTTAAGGTGTGAGAGCCAAAATGAACTTTTTATGGCTTTAAATGCATTTTCAGCCTGATAGTACACTTCAGGTGAAAATGTCAAAATCTTCAAAATGAGCAAAAGCACAATGAAATTAATGCTTGATTCATCTTCATTTTGCTAACATACACTAATGACAGCAAAAAGTTTGAGTCTACAACATTTAGTTAAGGTGTGAGAGCCAAAATGAACTTTTTATGGCTTTAAATGCATTTTCAGCCCGATTGTACACTTCAGGTGAAAATGTCAAAATCTTCAAAATGAGCAAAAGCACAATAAAATTAATGCTTGAATCATCTTCATTTTGCTAAAATATACTAATGACAGCAAAAAGTTTGAGTCTACAACATTTAGTTAAGGTGTGAGAGCCAAAATGAACTTTTTATTGCTTTAAACGCGTTTTCAGCCCCTAATTGTACACTTCAGGTGAAAATGTCAAAATCTTCAAAATGAGCAAAAGCACAATGAAATTAATGCTTGAATCATCTTCATTTTGCTAAAATACACTAATGACAGCAAAAAGTTTGAATCTACAACATTTAGTTAAGGTGTGAGAGCCAAAATGAACTTTTTATTGCTTTAAATGCATTTTCAGCCCGATTGTACACTTCAGGTGAAAATGTCAAAATCTTCAAAATGAGCAAAAGCACAATGAAATTAATGCTTGAATCATCTTCATTTTGCTAACATACACTAATGACAGCAAAAAGTTTGAGTCTACAACATTTAGTTAAGGTGTGAGAGCCAAAATGAACTTTTTATGGCTTTAAATGCATTTTCAGCCCAATTGTACACTTCAGGTGAAAATGTCAAAATCTTCAAAATGAGCAAAAGCACAATAAAATTAATGCTTGAATCATCTTCATTTTGCTAAAATATACTAATGACAGCAAAAAGTTTGAGTCTACAACATTTAGTTAAGGTGTGAGAGCCAAAATGAACTTTTTATTGCTTTAAACGCGTTTTCAGCCCCTAATTGTACACTTCAGGTGAAAATGTCAAAATCTTCAAAATGAGCAAAAGCACAATGAAATTAATGCTTGAATCATCTTCATTTTGCTAAAATACACCAATGACAGCAAAAAGTTTGAGTCTACAACATTTAGTTAAGGTGTGAGAGCCAAAATGAACTTTTTATGGCTTTAAATGCATTTTCAGCCCGATTGTACACTTCAGGTGGAAATGTCAAAATCTTCAAAATGAGCAAAAGCACAATGAAATTAATGCTTGAATCATCTTCATTTTGCTAAAATACACTAATGACAGCAAAAAGTTTGAGTCTACAACATTTAGTTAAGGTGTGAGAGCCAAAATGAACTTTTTATGGCTTTAAATGCATTTTCAGCCTGATTGTACACTTCAGGTGAAAATGTCAAAATCTTCAAAATGAGCAAAAGCACAATGAAATTAATGCTTGAATCATCTTCATTTTGCTAACATACACTAATGACAGCAAAAAGTTTGAGTCTACAACATTTAGTTAAGGTGTGAGAGCCAAAATGAACTTTTTATGGCTTTAAATGCATTTTCAGCCCGATTGTACACTTCAGGTGAAAATGTCAAAATCTTCAAAATGAGCAAAAGCACAATGAAATTAATGCTTGAATCATCTTCATTTTGCTAAAATATACTAATGACAGCAAAAAGTTTGAGTCTACAACATTTAGTTAAGGTGTGAGAGCCAAAATGAACTTTTTATTGCTTTAAACGCGTTTTCAGCCCCTAATTGTACACTTCAGGTGAAAATGTCAAAATCTTCAAAATGAGCAAAAGCACAATGACATTAATGCTTGAATCATCTTCATTTTGCTAAAATACACTAATGACAGCAAAAAGTTTGAATCTACAACATTTAGTTAAGGTGTGAGAGCCAAAATGAACTTTTTATTGCTTTAAATGCATTTTCAGCCCGATTGTACACTTCAGGTGAAAATGTCAAAATCTTCAAAATGAGCAAAAGCACAATGAAATTAATGCTTGAATCATCTTCATTTTGCTAAAATACACTAATGACAGCAAAAAGTTTGAGTCTACAACATTTAGTTAAGGTGTGAGAGCCAAAATGAACTTTTTATGGCTTTAAATGCATTTTCAGCCCGATTGTACACTTCAGGTGAAAATGTCAAAATCTTCAAAATGAGCAAAAGCACAATGAAATTAATGCTTGAATCATCTTCATTTTGCTAAAATACACTAATGACAGCAAAAAGTTTGAATCTACAACATTTAGTTAAGGTGTGAGAGCCAAAATGAACTTTTTATTGCTTTAAATGCATTTTCAGCCCGATTGTACACTTCAGGTGAAAATGTCAAAATCTTCAAAATGAGCAAAAGCACAATGAAATTAATGCTTGAATCATCTTCATTTTGCTAAAATACACTAATGACAGCAAAAAGTTTGAGTCTACAACATTTAGTTAAGGTGTGAGAGCCAAAATGAACTTTTTATGGCTTTAAATGCATTTTCAGCCCGATTGTACACTTCAGGTGAAAATGTCAAAATCTTCAAAATGAGCAAAAGCACAATGAAATTAATGCTTGAATCATCTTCATTTTGCTAAAATACACTAATGACAGCAAAAAGTTTGAGTCTACAACATTTAGTTAAGGTGTGAGAGCCAAAATGAACTTTTTATGGCTTTAAATGCATTTTCAGCCTGATTGTACACTTCAGGTGAAAATGTCAAAATCTTCAAAATGAGCAAAAGCACAATGAAATTAATGATTGATTCATCTTCATTTTGCTAACATACACTAATGACAGCAAAAAGTTTGAGTCTACAACATTTAGTTAAGGTGTGAGAGCCAAAATGAACTTTTTATGGCTTTAAATGCATTTTCAGCCCGATTGTACACTTCAGGTGAAAATGTCAAAATCTTCAAAATGAGCAAAAGCACAATGACATTAATGCTTGAATCATCTTCATTTTGCTAAAATACACTAATGACAGCAAAAAGTTTGAGTCTACAACATTTAGTTAAGGTGTGAGAGCCAAAATGAACTTTTTATGGCTTTAAATGCATTTTCAGCCTGATAGTACACTTCAGGTGAAAATGTCAAAATCTTCAAAATGAGCAAAAGCACAATGAAATTAATGCTTGATTCATCTTCATTTTGCTAACATACACTAATGACAGCAAAAAGTTTGAGTCTACAACATTTAGTTAAGGTGTGAGAGCCAAAATGAACTTTTTATGGCTTTAAATGCATTTTCAGCCCGATTGTACACTTCAGGTGAAAATGTCAAAATCTTCAAAATGAGCAAAAGCACAATAAAATTAATGCTTGAATCATCTTCATTTTGCTAAAATATACTAATGACAGCAAAAAGTTTGAGTCTACAACATTTAGTTAAGGTGTGAGAGCCAAAATGAACTTTTTATTGCTTTAAACGCGTTTTCAGCCCCTAATTGTACACTTCAGGTGAAAAGGTCAAAATCTTCAAAATGAGCAAAAGCACAATGAAATTAATGCTTGAATCATCTTCATTTTGCTAAAATACACTAATGACAGCAAAAAGTTTGAATCTACAACATTTAGTTAAGGTGTGAGAGCCAAAATGAACTTTTTATTGCTTTAAATGCATTTTCAGCCCGATTGTACACTTCAGGTGAAAATGTCAAAATCTTCAAAATGAGCAAAAGCACAATGAAATTAATGCTTGAATCATCTTCATTTTGCTAACATACACTAATGACAGCAAAAAGTTTGAGTCTACAACATTTAGTTAAGGTGTGAGAGCCAAAATGAACTTTTTATGGCTTTAAATGCATTTTCAGCCCAATTGTACACTTCAGGTGAAAATGTCAAAATCTTCAAAATGAGCAAAAGCACAATAAAATTAATGCTTGAATCATCTTCATTTTGCTAAAATATACTAATGACAGCAAAAAGTTTGAGTCTACAACATTTAGTTAAGGTGTGAGAGCCAAAATGAACTTTTTATTGCTTTAAACGCGTTTTCAGCCCCTAATTGTACACTTCAGGTGAAAATGTCAAAATCTTCAAAATGAGCAAAAGCACAATGAAATTAATGCTTGAATCATCTTCATTTTGCTAAAATACACCAATGACAGCAAAAAGTTTGAGTCTACAACATTTAGTTAAGGTGTGAGAGCCAAAATGAACTTTTTATGGCTTTAAATGCATTTTCAGCCCGATTGTACACTTCAGGTGG
This sequence comes from Leptonotus elevatus, assembly GCF_054856555.1. Taxonomy (NCBI): domain Eukaryota; kingdom Metazoa; phylum Chordata; class Actinopteri; order Syngnathiformes; family Syngnathidae; genus Leptonotus; species Leptonotus elevatus. The sequence continues at coordinate 74,725 of NW_028233498.1, read as the reverse complement.
AAATGTCAAAATCTTCAAAATGAGCAAAAGCACAATGAAATTAATGCTTGAATCATCTTCATTTTGCTAAAATACACTAATGACAGCAAAAAGTTTGAGTCTACAACATTTAGTTAAGGTGTGAGAGCCAAAATGAACTTTTTATGGCTTTAAATGCATTTTCAGCCTGATTGTACACTTCAGGTGAAAATGTCAAAATCTTCAAAATGAGCAAAAGCACAATGAAATTAATGCTTGAATCATCTTCATTTTGCTAACATACACTAATGACAGCAAAAAGTTTGAGTCTACAACATTTAGTTAAGGTGTGAGAGCCAAAATGAACTTTTTATGGCTTTAAATGCATTTTCAGCCCGATTGTACACTTCAGGTGAAAATGTCAAAATCTTCAAAATGAGCAAAAGCACAATGAAATTAATGCTTGAATCATCTTCATTTTGCTAAAATATACTAATGACAGCAAAAAGTTTGAGTCTACAACATTTAGTTAAGGTGTGAGAGCCAAAATGAACTTTTTATTGCTTTAAACGCGTTTTCAGCCCCTAATTGTACACTTCTGGTGAAAATGTCAAAATCTTCAAAATGAGCAAAAGCACAATGACATTAATGCTTGAATCATCTTCATTTTGCTAAAATACACTAATGACAGCAAAAAGTTTGAATCTACAACATTTAGTTAAGGTGTGAGAGCCAAAATGAACTTTTTATTGCTTTAAATGCATTTTCAGCCCGATTGTACACTTCAGGTGAAAATGTCAAAATCTTCAAAATGAGCAAAAGCACAATGAAATTAATGCTTGAATCATCTTCATTTTGCTAAAATACACTAATGACAGCAAAAAGTTTGAGTCTACAACATTTAGTTAAGGTGTGAGAGCCAAAATGAACTTTTTATGGCTTTAAATGCATTTTCAGCCCGATTGTACACTTCAGGTGAAAATGTCAAAATCTTCAAAATGAGCAAAAGCACAATGAAATTAATGCTTGAATCATCTTCATTTTGCTAAAATACACTAATGACAGCAAAAAGTTTGAATCTACAACATTTAGTTAAGGTGTGAGAGCCAAAATGAACTTTTTATTGCTTTAAACGCGTTTTCAGCCCCTAATTGTACACTTCAGGTGAAAATGTCAAAATCTTCAAAATGAGCAAAAGCACAATGAAATTAATGCTTGAATCATCTTCATTTTGCTAAAATACACCAATGACAGCAAAAAGTTTGAGTCTACAACATTTAGTTAAGGTGTGAGAGCCAAAATGAACTTTTTATGGCTTTAAATGCATTTTCAGCCCGATTGTACACTTCAGGTGGAAATGTCAAAATCTTCAAAATGAGCAAAAGCACAATGAAATTAATGCTTGAATCATCTTCATTTTGCTAAAATACACTAATGACAGCAAAAAGTTTGAGTCTACAACATTTAGTTAAGGTGTGAGAGCCAAAATGAACTTTTTATGGCTTTAAATGCATTTTCAGCCTGATTGTACACTTCAGGTGAAAATGTCAAAATCTTCAAAATGAGCAAAAGCACAATGAAATTAATGCTTGAATCATCTTCATTTTGCTAACATACACTAATGACAGCAAAAAGTTTGAGTCTACAACATTTAGTTAAGGTGTGAGAGCCAAAATGAACTTTTTATGGCTTTAAATGCATTTTCAGCCCGATTGTACACTTCAGGTGAAAATGTCAAAATCTTCAAAATGAGCAAAAGCACAATGAAATTAATGCTTGAATCATCTTCATTTTGCTAAAATATACTAATGACAGCAAAAAGTTTGAGTCTACAACATTTAGTTAAGGTGTGAGAGCCAAAATGAACTTTTTATTGCTTTAAACGCGTTTTCAGCCCCTAATTGTACACTTCTGGTGAAAATGTCAAAATCTTCAAAATGAGCAAAAGCACAATGACATTAATGCTTGAATCATCTTCATTTTGCTAAAATACACTAATGACAGCAAAAAGTTTGAATCTACAACATTTAGTTAAGGTGTGAGAGCCAAAATGAACTTTTTATTGCTTTAAATGCATTTTCAGCCCGATTGTACACTTCAGGTGAAAATGTCAAAATCTTCAAAATGAGCAAAAGCACAATGAAATTAATGCTTGAATCATCTTCATTTTGCTAAAATACACTAATGACAGCAAAAAGTTTGAGTCTACAACATTTAGTTAAGGTGTGAGAGCCAAAATGAACTTTTTATGGCTTTAAATGCATTTTCAGCCCGATTGTACACTTCAGGTGAAAATGTCAAAATCTTCAAAATGAGCAAAAGCACAATGAAATTAATGCTTGAATCATCTTCATTTTGCTAAAATACACTAATGACAGCAAAAAGTTTGAATCTACAACATTTAGTTAAGGTGTGAGAGCCAAAATGAACTTTTTATTGCTTTAAATGCATTTTCAGCCCGATTGTACACTTCAGGTGAAAATGTCAAAATCTTCAAAATGAGCAAAAGCACAATGAAATTAATGCTTGAATCATCTTCATTTTGCTAACATACACTAATGACAGCAAAAAGTTTGAGTCTACAACATTTAGTTAAGGTGTGAGAGCCAAAATGAACTTTTTATGGCTTTAAATGCATTTTCAGCCCAATTGTACACTTCAGGTGAAAATGTCAAAATCTTCAAAATGAGCAAAAGCACAATAAAATTAATGCTTGAATCATCTTCATTTTGCTAAAATATACTAATGACAGCAAAAAGTTTGAGTCTACAACATTTAGTTAAGGTGTGAGAGCCAAAATGAACTTTTTATTGCTTTAAACGCGTTTTCAGCCCCTAATTGTACACTTCAGGTGAAAATGTCAAAATCTTCAAAATGAGCAAAAGCACAATGAAATTAATGCTTGAATCATCTTCATTTTGCTAAAATACACCAATGACAGCAAAAAGTTTGAGTCTACAACATTTAGTTAAGGTGTGAGAGCCAAAATGAACTTTTTATGGCTTTAAATGCATTTTCAGCCCGATTGTACACTTCAGGTGGAAATGTCAAAATCTTCAAAATGAGCAAAAGCACAATGAAATTAATGCTTGAATCATCTTCATTTTGCTAAAATACACTAATGACAGCAAAAAGTTTGAGTCTACAACATTTAGTTAAGGTGTGAGAGCCAAAATGAACTTTTTATGGCTTTAAATGCATTTTCAGCCTGATTGTACACTTCAGGTGAAAATGTCAAAATCTTCAAAATGAGCAAAAGCACAATGAAATTAATGCTTGAATCATCTTCATTTTGCTAACATACACTAATGACAGCAAAAAGTTTGAGTCTACAACATTTAGTTAAGGTGTGAGAGCCAAAATGAACTTTTTATGGCTTTAAATGCATTTTCAGCCCGATTGTACACTTCAGGTGAAAATGTCAAAATGAGCAAAAGCACAATGAAATTAATGCTTGAATCATCTTCATTTTGCTAAAATATACTAATGACAGCAAAAAGTTTGAGTCTACAACATTTAGTTAAGGTGTGAGAGCCAAAATGAACTTTTTATTGCTTTAAACGCGTTTTCAGCCCCTAATTGTACACTTCTGGTGAAAATGTCAAAATCTTCAAAATGAGCAAAAGCACAATGACATTAATGCTTGAATCATCTTCATTTTGCTAAAATACACTAATGACAGCAAAAAGTTTGAATCTACAACATTTAGTTAAGGTGTGAGAGCCAAAATGAACTTTTTATTGCTTTAAATGCATTTTCAGCCCGATTGTACACTTCAGGTGAAAATGTCAAAATCTTCAAAATGAGCAAAAGCACAATGAAATTAATGCTTGAATCATCTTCATTTTGCTAAAATACACTAATGACAGCAAAAAGTTTGAGTCTACAACATTTAGTTAAGGTGTGAGAGCCAAAATGAACTTTTTATGGCTTTAAATGCATTTTCAGCCCGATTGTACACTTCAGGTGAAAATGTCAAAATCTTCAAAATGAGCAAAAGCACAATGAAATTAATGCTTGAATCATCTTCATTTTGCTAAAACACACTAATGACAGCAAAAAGTTTGAATCTACAACATTTAGTTAAGGTGTGAGAGCCAAAATGAACTTTTTATTGCTTTAAATGCATTTTCAGCCCGATTGTACACTTCAGGTGAAAATGTCAAAATCTTCAAAATGAGCAAAAGCACAATGAAATTAATGCTTGAATCATCTTCATTTTGCTAAAATACACTAATGACAGCAAAAAGTTTGAGTCTACAACATTTAGTTAAGGTGTGAGAGCCAAAATGAACTTTTTATGGCTTTAAATGCATTTTCAGCCCGATTGTACACTTCAGGTGAAAATGTCAAAATCTTCAAAATGAGCAAAAGCACAATGAAATTAATGCTTGAATCATCTTCATTTTGCTAAAATACACTAATGACAGCAAAAAGTTTGAGTCTACAACATTTAGTTAAGGTGTGAGAGCCAAAATGAACTTTTTATGGCTTTAAATGCATTTTCAGCCTGATTGTACACTTCAGGTGAAAATGTCAAAATCTTCAAAATGAGCAAAAGCACAATGAAATTAATGATTGATTCATCTTCATTTTGCTAACATACACTAATGACAGCAAAAAGTTTGAGTCTACAACATTTAGTTAAGGTGTGAGAGCCAAAATGAACTTTTTATGGCTTTAAATGCATTTTCAGCCCGATTGTACACTTCAGGTGAAAATGTCAAAATCTTCAAAATGAGCAAAAGCACAATGACATTAATGCTTGAATCATCTTCATTTTGCTAAAATACACTAATGACAGCAAAAAGTTTGAGTCTACAACATTTAGTTAAGGTGTGAGAGCCAAAATGAACTTTTTATGGCTTTAAATGCATTTTCAGCCTGATAGTACACTTCAGGTGAAAATGTCAAAATCTTCAAAATGAGCAAAAGCACAATGAAATTAATGCTTGATTCATCTTCATTTTGCTAACATACACTAATGACAGCAAAAAGTTTGAGTCTACAACATTTAGTTAAGGTGTGAGAGCCAAAATGAACTTTTTATGGCTTTAAATGCATTTTCAGCCCGATTGTACACTTCAGGTGAAAATGTCAAAATCTTCAAAATGAGCAAAAGCACAATAAAATTAATGCTTGAATCATCTTCATTTTGCTAAAATATACTAATGACAGCAAAAAGTTTGAGTCTACAACATTTAGTTAAGGTGTGAGAGCCAAAATGAACTTTTTATTGCTTTAAACGCGTTTTCAGCCCCTAATTGTACACTTCAGGTGAAAATGTCAAAATCTTCAAAATGAGCAAAAGCACAATGAAATTAATGCTTGAATCATCTTCATTTTGCTAAAATACACTAATGACAGCAAAAAGTTTGAATCTACAACATTTAGTTAAGGTGTGAGAGCCAAAATGAACTTTTTATTGCTTTAAATGCATTTTCAGCCCGATTGTACACTTCAGGTGAAAATGTCAAAATCTTCAAAATGAGCAAAAGCACAATGAAATTAATGCTTGAATCATCTTCATTTTGCTAACATACACTAATGACAGCAAAAAGTTTGAGTCTACAACATTTAGTTAAGGTGTGAGAGCCAAAATGAACTTTTTATGGCTTTAAATGCATTTTCAGCCCAATTGTACACTTCAGGTGAAAATGTCAAAATCTTCAAAATGAGCAAAAGCACAATAAAATTAATGCTTGAATCATCTTCATTTTGCTAAAATATACTAATGACAGCAAAAAGTTTGAGTCTACAACATTTAGTTAAGGTGTGAGAGCCAAAATGAACTTTTTATGGCTTTGAATGCATTTTCAGCCAGATTGTACACTTCAGGTGAAAATGTCAAAATCTTCAAAATGAGCAAAAGCACAATGAAATTAATGCTTGAATCATCTTCATTTTGCTAACATACACTAATGACAGCAAAAAGTTTGAGTCTACAACATTTAGTTAAGGTGTGAGAGCCAAAATGAACTTTTTATGGCTTTAAATGCATTTTCAGCCCGATTGTACACTACAGGTGAAAATGTCAAAATCTTCAAAATGAGCAAAAGCACAATAAAATTAATGCTTGAATCATCTTCATTTTGCTAAAATATACTAATGACAGCAAAAAGTTTGAGTCTACAACATTTAGTTAAGGTGTGAGAGCCAAAATGAACTTTTTATTGCTTTAAACGCGTTTTCAGCCCCTAATTGTACACTTCAGGTGAAAATGTCAAAATCTTCAAAATGAGCAAAAGCACAATGAAATTAATGCTTGAATCATCTTCATTTTGCTAAAATACACTAATGACAGCAAAAAGTTTGAGTCTACAACATTTAGTTAAGGTGTGAGAGCCAAAATGAACTTTTTATGGCTTTAAATGCATTTTCAGCCCGATTGTACACTTCAGGTGAAAATGTCAAAATCTTCAAAATGAGCAAAAGCACAATGAAATTAATGCTTGAATCATCTTCATTTTGCTAAAATACACTAATGACAGCAAAAAGTTTGAGTCTACAACATTTAGTTAAGGTGTGAGAGCCAAAATGAACTTTTTATGGCTTTAAATGCATTTTCAGCCTGATTGTACACTTCAGGTGAAAATGTCAAAATCTTCAAAATGAGCAAAAGCACAATGAAATTAATGCTTGAATCATCTTCATTTTGCTAACATACACTAATGACAGCAAAAAGTTTGAGTCTACAACATTTAGTTAAGGTGTGAGAGCCAAAATGAACTTTTTATGGCTTTAAATGCATTTTCAGCCCGATTGTACACTTCAGGTGAAAATGTCAAAATCTTCAAAATGAGCAAAAGCACAATGACATTAATGCTTGAATCATCTTCATTTTGCTAAAATACACTAATGACAGCAAAAAGTTTGAGTCTACAACATTTAGTTAAGGTGTGAGAGCCAAAATGAACTTTTTATGGCTTTAAATGCATTTTCAGCCTGATAGTACACTTCAGGTGAAAATGTCAAAATCTTCAAAATGAGCAAAAGCACAATGAAATTAATACTTGATTCATCTTCATTTTGCTAACATACACTAATGACAGCAAAAAGGTTGAGTCTACAACATTTAGTTAAGGTGTGAGAGCCAAAATGAACTTTTTATGGCTTTAAATGCATTTTCAGCCCGATTGTACACTTCAGGTGAAAATGTCAAAATCTTCAAAATGAGCAAAAGCACAATAAAATTAATGCTTGAATCATCTTCATTTTGCTAAAATATACTAATGACAGCAAAAAGTTTGAGTCTACAACATTTAGTTAAGGTGTGAGAGCCAAAATGAACTTTTTATTGCTTTAAACGCGTTTTCAGCCCCTAATTGTACACTTCAGGTGAAAATGTCAAAATCTTCAAAATGAGCAAAAGCACAATGAAATTAATGCTTGAATCATCTTCATTTTGCTAAAATACACTAATGACAGCAAAAAGTTTGAATCTACAACATTTAGTTAAGGTGTGAGAGCCAAAATGAACTTTTAATTGCTTTAAATGCATTTTCAGCCCGATTGTACACTTCAGGTGAAAAATGTCAAAATCTTCAAAATGAGCAAAAGCACAATGAAATTAATGCTTGAATCATCTTCATTTTGCTAACATACACTAATGACAGCAAAAAGTTTGAGTCTACAACATTTAGTTAAGGTGTGAGAGCCAAAATGAACTTTTTATGGCTTTAAATGCATTTTCAGCCCGATTGTACACTTCAGGTGAAAATGTCAAAATCTTCAAAATGAGCAAAAGCACAATAAAATGAATGCTTGAATCATCTTCATTTTGCTAAAATATACTAATGACAGCAAAAAGTTTGAGTCTACAACATTTAGTTAAGGTGTGAGAGCCAAAATGAACTTTTTATTGCTTTAAACGTGTTTTCAGCCCCTAATTGTACACTTCAGGTGAAAATGTCAAAATCTTCAAAATGAGCAAAAGCACAATGAAATTAATGCTTGAATCATCTTCATTTTGCTAACATACACTAATGACAGCAAAAAGTTTGAGTCTACAACATTTAGTTAAGGTGTGAGAGCCAAAATGAACTTTTTATGGCTTTAAATGCATTTTCAGCCTGATTGTACACTTCAGGTGAAAGTGTCATAATCTTCAAAATGAGCAAAAGCACAATGAAATTAATGCTTGAATCATCTTCATTTTGCTAACATACACTAATGACAGCAAAAAGTTTGAGTCTACAACATTTAGTTAAGGTGTGAGAGCCAAAATGAACTTTTTATGGCTTTAAATGCATTTTCAGCCCGATTGTACACTTCAGGTGAAAATGTCAAAATCTTCAAAATGAGCAAAAGCACAATGAAATTAATGCTTGAATCATCTTCATTTTGCTAAAATACACTAATGACAGCAAAAAGTTTGAATCTACAACATTTAGTTAAGGTGTGAGAGCCAAAATGAACTTTTTATTGCTTTAAATGCATTTTCAGCCCGATTGTACACTTCAGGTGAAAATGTCAAAATCTTCAAAATGAGCAAAAGCACAATGAAATTAATGCTTGAATCATCTTCATTTTGCTAAAATACACTAATGACAGCAAAAAGTTTGAGTCTACAACATTTAGTTAAGGTGTGAGAGCCAAAATGAACTTTTTATGGCTTTAAATGCATTTTCAGCCCGATTGTACACTTCAGGTGAAAATGTCAAAATCTTCAAAATGAGCAAAAGCACAATGAAATTAATGCTTGAATCATCTTCATTTTGCTAAAATACACTAATGACAGCAAAAAGTTTGAGTCTACAACATTTAGTTAAGGTGTGAGAGCCAAAATGAACTTTTTATGGCTTTAAATGCATTTTCAGCCTGATTGTACACTTCAGGTGAAAATGTCAAAATCTTCAAAATGAGCAAAAGCACAATGAAATTAATGATTGATTCATCTTCATTTTGCTAACATACACTAATGACAGCAAAAAGTTTGAGTCTACAACATTTAGTTAAGGTGTGAGAGCCAAAATGAACTTTTTATGGCTTTAAATGCATTTTCAGCCCGATTGTACACTTCAGGTGAAAATGTCAAAATCTTCAAAATGAGCAAAAGCACAATGACATTAATGCTTGATTCATCTTCATTTTGCTAACATACACTAATGACAGCAAAAAGTTTGAGTCTACAACATTTAGTTAAGGTGTGAGAGCCAAAATGAACTTTTTATGGCTTTAAATGCATTTTCAGCCCGATTGTACACTTCAGGTGAAAATGTCAAAATCTTCAAAATGAGCAAAAGCACAATAAAATTAATGCTTGAATCATCTTCATTTTGCTAAAATATACTAATGACAGCAAAAAGTTTGAGTCTACAACATTTAGTTAAGGTGTGAGAGCCAAAATGAACTTTTTATTGCTTTAAACGCGTTTTCAGCCCCTAATTGTACACTTCAGGTGAAAATGTCAAAATCTTCAAAATGAGCAAAAGCACAATGAAATTAATGCTTGAATCATCTTCATTTTGCTAAAATACACTAATGACAGCAAAAAGTTTGAATCTACAACATTTAGTTAAGGTGTGAGAGCCAAAATGAACTTTTTATTGCTTTAAATGCATTTTCAGCCCGATTGTACACTTCAGGTGAAAATGTCAAAATCTTCAAAATGAGCAAAAGCACAATGAAATTAATGCTTGAATCATCTTCATTTTGCTAACATACACTAATGACAGCAAAAAGTTTGAGTCTACAACATTTAGTTAAGGTGTGAGAGCCAAAATGAACTTTTTATGGCTTTAAATGCATTTTCAGCCCAATTGTACACTTCAGGTGAAAATGTCAAAATCTTCAAAATGAGCAAAAGCAAAATAAAATTAATGCTTGAATCATCTTCATTTTGCTAAAATATACTAATGACAGCAAAAAGTTTGAGTCTACAACATTTAGTTAAGGTGTGAGAGCCAAAATGAACTTTTTATTGCTTTAAACGCGTTTTCAGCCCCTAATTGTACACTTCAGGTGAAAATGTCAAAATCTTCAAAATGAGCAAAAGCACAATGAAATTAATGCTTGAATCATCTTCATTTTGCTAAAATACACCAATGACAGCAAAAAGTTTGAGTCTACAACATTTAGTTAAGGTGTGAGAGCCAAAATGAACTTTTTATGGCTTTAAATGCATTTTCAGCCCGATTGTACACTTCAGGTGGAAATGTCAAAATCTTCAAAATGAGCAAAAGCACAATGAAATTAATGCTTGAATCATCTTCATTTTGCTAAAATACACTAATGACAGCAAAAAGTTTGAGTCTACAACATTTAGTTAAGGTGTGAGAGCCAAAATGAACTTTTTATGGCTTTAAATGCATTTTCAGCCTGATTGTACACTTCAGGTGAAAATGTCAAAATCTTCAAAATGAGCAAAAGCACAATGAAATTAATGCTTGAATCATCTTCATTTTGCTAACATACACTAATGACAGCAAAAAGTTTGAGTCTACAACATTTAGTTAAGGTGTGAGAGCCAAAATGAACTTTTTATGGCTTTAAATGCATTTTCAGCCCGATTGTACACTTCAGGTGAAAATGTCAAAATCTTCAAAATGAGCAAAAGCACAATGAAATTAATGCTTGAATCATCTTCATTTTGCTAAAATATACTAATGACAGCAAAAAGTTTGAGTCTACAACATTTAGTTAAGGTGTGAGAGCCAAAATGAACTTTTTATTGCTTTAAACGCGTTTTCAGCCCCTAATTGTACACTTCTGGTGAAAATGTCAAAATCTTCAAAATGAGCAAAAGCACAATGACATTAATGCTTGAATCATCTTCATTTTGCTAAAATACACTAATGACAGCAAAAAGTTTGAATCTACAACATTTAGTTAAGGTGTGAGAGCCAAAATGAACTTTTTATTGCTTTAAATGCATTTTCAGCCCGATTGTACACTTCAGGTGAAAATGTCAAAATCTTCAAAATGAGCAAAAGCACAATGAAATTAATGCTTGAATCATCTTCATTTTGCTAAAATACACTAATGACAGCAAAAAGTTTGAGTCTACAACATTTAGTTAAGGTGTGAGAGCCAAAATGAACTTTTTATGGCTTTAAATGCATTTTCAGCCCGATTGTACACTTCAGGTGAAAATGTCAAAATCTTCAAAATGAGCAAAAGCACAATGAAATTAATGCTTGAATCATCTTCATTTTGCTAAAATACACTAATGACAGCAAAAAGTTTGAATCTACAACATTTAGTTAAGGTGTGAGAGCCAAAATGAACTTTTTATTGCTTTAAATGCATTTTCAGCCCGATTGTACACTTCAGGTGAAAATGTCAAAATCTTCAAAATGAGCAAAAGCACAATGAAATTAATGCTTGAATCATCTTCATTTTGCTAAAATACACTAATGACAGCAAAAAGTTTGAGTCTACAACATTTAGTTAAGGTGTGAGAGCCAAAATGAACTTTTTATGGCTTTAAATGCATTTTCAGCCCGATTGTACACTTCAGGTGAAAATGTCAAAATCTTCAAAATGAGCAAAAGCACAATGAAATTAATGCTTGAATCATCTTCATTTTGCTAAAATACACTAATGACAGCAAAAAGTTTGAGTCTACAACATTTAGTTAAGGTGTGAGAGCCAAAATGAACTTTTTATGGCTTTAAATGCATTTTCAGCCTGATTGTACACTTCAGGTGAAAATGTCAAAATCTTCAAAATGAGCAAAAGCACAATGAAATTAATGATTGATTCATCTTCATTTTGCTAACATACACTAATGACAGCAAAAAGTTTGAGTCTACAACATTTAGTTAAGGTGTGAGAGCCAAAATGAACTTTTTATGGCTTTAAATGCATTTTCAGCCCGATTGTACACTTCAGGTGAAAATGTCAAAATCTTCAAAATGAGCAAAAGCACAATGACATTAATGCTTGAATCATCTTCATTTTGCTAAAATACACTAATGACAGCAAAAAGTTTGAGTCTACAACATTTAGTTAAGGTGTGAGAGCCAAAATGAACTTTTTATGGCTTTAAATGCATTTTCAGCCTGATAGTACACTTCAGGTGAAAATGTCAAAATCTTCAAAATGAGCAAAAGCACAATGAAATTAATGCTTGATTCATCTTCATTTTGCTAACATACACTAATGACAGCAAAAAGTTTGAGTCTACAACATTTAGTTAAGGTGTGAGAGCCAAAATGAACTTTTTATGGCTTTAAATGCATTTTCAGCCCGATTGTACACTTCAGGTGAAAATGTCAAAATCTTCAAAATGAGCAAAAGCACAATAAAATTAATGCTTGAATCATCTTCATTTTGCTAAAATATACTAATGACAGCAAAAAGTTTGAGTCTACAACATTTAGTTAAGGTGTGAGAGCCAAAATGAACTTTTTATTGCTTTAAACGCGTTTTCAGCCCCTAATTGTACACTTCAGGTGAAAATGTCAAAATCTTCAAAATGAGCAAAAGCACAATGAAATTAATGCTTGAATCATCTTCATTTTGCTAAAATACACTAATGACAGCAAAAAGTTTGAATCTACAACATTTAGTTAAGGTGTGAGAGCCAAAATGAACTTTTTATTGCTTTAAATGCATTTTCAGCCCGATTGTACACTTCAGGTGAAAATGTCAAAATCTTCAAAATGAGCAAAAGCACAATGAAATTAATGCTTGAATCATCTTCATTTTGCTAACATACACTAATGACAGCAAAAAGTTTGAGTCTACAACATTTAGTTAAGGTGTGAGAGCCAAAATGAACTTTTTATGGCTTTAAATGCATTTTCAGCCCAATTGTACACTTCAGGTGAAAATGTCAAAATCTTCAAAATGAGCAAAAGCACAATAAAATTAATGCTTGAATCATCTTCATTTTGCTAAAATATACTAATGACAGCAAAAAGTTTGAGTCTACAACATTTAGTTAAGGTGTGAGAGCCAAAATGAACTTTTTATTGCTTTAAACGCGTTTTCAGCCCCTAATTGTACACTTCAGGTGAAAATGTCAAAATCTTCAAAATGAGCAAAAGCACAATGAAATTAATGCTTGAATCATCTTCATTTTGCTAACATACACTAATGACAGCAAAAAGTTTGAGTCTACAACATTTAGTTAAGGTGTGAGAGCCAAAATGAACTTTTTATGGCTTTAAATGCATTTTCAGCCTGATTGTACACTTCAGGTGAAAATGTCATAATCTTCAAAATGAGCAAAAGCACAATGAAATTAATGCTTGAATCATCTTCATTTTGCTAACATACACTAATGACAGCAAAAAGTATGAGTCTACAACATTTAGTTAAGGTGTGAGAGCCAAAATGAACTTTTTATTGCTTTAAACGCGTTTTCAGCCCCTAATTGTACACTTCAGGTGAAAATGTCAAAATCTTCAAAATGAGCAAAAGCACAATGAAATTAATGCTTGAATCATCTTCATTTTGCTAAAATACACTAATGACAGCAAAAAGTTTGAGTCTACAACATTTAGTTAAGGTGTGAGAGCCAAAATGAACTTTTTATGGCTTTAAATGCATTTTCAGCCAGATTGTACACTTCAGGTGAAAATGTCAAAATCTTCAAAATGAGCAAAAGCACAATGAAATTAGTGCTTGAATCATCTTCATTTTGCTAAAATACACTAATGACAGCAAAAAGTTTGAGTCTACAACATTTAGTTAAGGTGTGAGAGCCAAAATGAACTTTTTATGGCTTTAAATGCATTTTCAGCCTGATTGTACACTTCAGGTGAAAATGTCAAAATCTTCAAAATGAGCAAAAGCACAATGAAATTAATGCTTGAATCATCTTCATTTTGCTAACATACACTAATGACAGCAAAAAGTTTGAGTCTACAACATTTAGTTAAGGTGTGAGAGCCAAAATGAACTTTTTATGGCTTTAAATGCATTTTCAGCCCGATTGTACACTTCAGGTGAAAATGTCAAAATCTTCAAAATGATCAAAAGCACAATGAAATTAATGCTTGAATCATCTTCATTTTGCTAAAATACACTAATGACAGCAAAAAGTTTGAGTCTACAACATTTAGTTAAGGTGTGAGAGCCAAAATGAACTTTTTATTGCTTTAAACGCGTTTTCACACCCTAATTGTACACTTCAGGTGAAAATGTCAAAATCTTCAAAATGAGCAAAAGCACAATGAAATTAATGCTTGAATCATCTTCATTTTGCTAAAATACACTAATGACAGCAAAAAGTTTGAGTCTACAACATTTAGTTAAGGTGTGAGAGCCAAAATGAACTTTTTATGGCTTTAAATGCATTTTCAGCCCGATTGTACACTTCAGGTGAAAATGTCAAAATCTTCAAAATGAGCAAAAGCACAATGAAATTAATGCTTGAATCATCTTCATTTTGCTAAAATACACTAATGACAGCAAAAAGTTTGAGTCTACAACATTTAGTTAAGGTGTGAGAGCCAAAATGAACTTTTTATTGCTTTAAACGCGTTTTCACACCCTAATTGTACACTTCAGGTGAAAATGTCAAAATCTTCAAAATGAGCAAAAGCACAATGAAATTAATGCTTGAATCATCTTCATTTTGCTAACATACACTAATGACAGCAAAAAGTTTGAGTCTACAACATTTAGTTAAGGTGTGAGAGCCAAAATGAACTTTTTATGGCTTTAAATGCATTTTCAGCCCGATTGTACACTTCAGGTGAAAATGTCAAAATCTTCAAAATGAGCAAAAGCACAATGACATTAATGCTTGAATCATCTTCATTTTGCTAAAATACACTAATGACAGCAAAAAGTTTGAGTCTACAACATTTAGTTAAGGTGTGAGAGCCAAAATGAACTTTTTATGGCTTTAAATGCATTTTCAGCCTGATAGTACACTTCAGGTGAAAATGTCAAAATCTTCAAAATGAGCAAAAGCACAATGAAATTAATACTTGATTCATCTTCATTTTGCTAACATACACTAATGACAGCAAAAAGGTTGAGTCTACAACATTTAGTTAAGGTGTGAGAGCCAAAATGAACTTTTTATGGCTTTAAATGCATTTTCAGCCCGATTGTACACTTCAGGTGAAAATGTCAAAATCTTCAAAATGAGCAAAAGCACAATAAAATTAATGCTTGAATCATCTTCATTTTGCTAAAATATACTAATGACAGCAAAAAGTTTGAGTCTACAACATTTAGTTAAGGTGTGAGAGCCAAAATGAACTTTTTATTGCTTTAAACGCGTTTTCAGCCCCTAATTGTACACTTCAGGTGAAAATGTCAAAATCTTCAAAATGAGCAAAAGCACAATGAAATTAATGCTTGAATCATCTTCATTTTGCTAAAATACACTAATGACAGCAAAAAGTTTGAATCTACAACATTTAGTTAAGGTGTGAGAGCCAAAATGAACTTTTAATTGCTTTAAATGCATTTTCAGCCCGATTGTACACTTCAGGTGAAAAATGTCAAAATCTTCAAAATGAGCAAAAGCACAATGAAATTAATGCTTGAATCATCTTCATTTTGCTAACATACACTAATGACAGCAAAAAGTTTGAGTCTACAACATTTAGTTAAGGTGTGAGAGCCAAAATGAACTTTTTATGGCTTTAAATGCATTTTCAGCCCGATTGTACACTTCAGGTGAAAATGTCAAAATCTTCAAAATGAGCAAAAGCACAATAAAATGAATGCTTGAATCATCTTCATTTTGCTAAAATATACTAATGACAGCAAAAAGTTTGAGTCTACAACATTTAGTTAAGGTGTGAGAGCCAAAATGAACTTTTTATTGCTTTAAACGTGTTTTCAGCCCCTAATTGTACACTTCAGGTGAAAATGTCAAAATCTTCAAAATGAGCAAAAGCACAATGAAATTAATGCTTGAATCATCTTCATTTTGCTAACATACACTAATGACAGCAAAAAGTTTGAGTCTACAACATTTAGTTAAGGTGTGAGAGCCAAAATGAACTTTTTATGGCTTTAAATGCATTTTCAGCCTGATTGTACACTTCAGGTGAAAATGTCATAATCTTCAAAATGAGCAAAAGCACAATGAAATTAATGCTTGAATCATCTTCATTTTGCTAACATACACTAATGACAGCAAAAAGTTTGAGTCTACAACATTTAGTTAAGGTGTGAGAGCCAAAATGAACTTTTTATGGCTTTAAATGCATTTTCAGCCCGATTGTACACTTCAGGTGAAAATGTCAAAATCTTCAAAATGAGCAAAAGCACAATAAAATTAATGCTTGAATCATCTTCATTTTGCTAACATACACTAATGACAGCAAAAAGTTTGAGTCTACAACATTTAGTTAAGGTGTGAGAGCCAAAATGAACTTTTTATGGCTTTAAATGCATTTTCAGCCTGATTGTACCCTTCAGGTGAAAATGTCAAAATTTTCAAAATGAGCAAAAGCACAATGAAATTAATGCTTGAATCATCTTCATTTTGCTAACATACACTAATGACAGCAAAAAGTTTGAGTCTACAACATTTAGTTAAGGTGTGAGAGCCAAAATGAAAATTTTATTGCTTTAAACGCGTTTTCAGCCCCTAATTGTACACTTCAGGTGAAAATGTCAAAATCTTCAAAATGAGCAAAAGCACAATAAAATTAATGCTTGAATCATCTTCATTTTGCTAAAATATACTAATGACAGCAAAAAGTTTGAGTCTACAACATTTAGTTAAGGTGTGAGAGCCAAAATGAACTTTTTATTGCTTTAAACGCGTTTTCAGCCCCTAATTGTACACTTCAGGTGAAAATGTCAAAATCTTCAAAATGAGCAAAAGCACAATGAAATTAATGCTTGAATCATCTTCATTTTGCTAAAATACACCAATGACAGCAAAAAGTTTGAGTCTACAACATTTAGTTAAGGTGTGAGAGCCAAAATGAACTTTTTATGGCTTTAAATGCATTTTCAGCCCGATTGTACACTTCAGGTGGAAATGTCAAAATCTTCAAAATGAGCAAAAGCACAATGAAATTAATGCTTGAATCATCTTCATTTTGCTAAAATACACTAATGACAGCAAAAAGTTTGAGTCTACAACATTTAGTTAAGGTGTGAGAGCCAAAATGAACTTTTTATGGCTTTAAATGCATTTTCAGCCTGATTGTACACTTCAGGTGAAAATGTCAAAATCTTCAAAATGAGCAAAAGCACAATGAAATTAATGCTTGAATCATCTTCATTTTGCTAACATACACTAATGACAGCAAAAAGTTTGAGTCTACAACATTTAGTTAAGGTGTGAGAGCCAAAATGAACTTTTTATGGCTTTAAATGCATTTTCAGCCCGATTGTACACTTCAGGTGAAAATGTCAAAATCTTCAAAATGAGCAAAAGCACAATGAAATTAATGATTGATTCATCTTCATTTTGCTAACATACACTAATGACAGCAAAAAGTTTGAGTCTACAACATTTAGTTAAGGTGTGAGAGCCAAAATGAACTTTTTATGGCTTTAAATGCATTTTCAGCCCGATTGTACACTTCAGGTGAAAATGTCAAAATCTTCAAAATGAGCAAAAGCACAATAAAATTAATGCTTGAATCATCTTCATTTTGCTAAAATATACTAATGACAGCAAAAAGTTTGAGTCTACAACATTTAGTTAAGGTGTGAGAGCCAAAATGAACTTTTTATTGCTTTAAACGCGTTTTCAGCCCCTAATTGTACACTTCAGGTGAAAATGTCAAAATCTTCAAAATGAGCAAAAGCACAATGAAATTAATGCTTGAATCATCTTCATTTTGCTAAAATACACTAATGACAGCAAAAAGTTTGAGTCTACAACATTTAGTTAAGGTGTGAGAGCCAAAATGAACTTTTTATGGCTTTAAATGCATTTTCAGCCCGATTGTACACTTCAGGTGAAAATGTCAAAATCTTCAAAATGAGCAAAAGCACAATGAAATTAATGCTTGAATCATCTTCATTTTGCTAAAATACACTAATGACAGCAAAAAGTTTGAGTCTACAACATTTAGTTAAGGTGTGAGAGCCAAAATGAACTTTGTATGGCTTTAAATGCATTTTCAGCCCGATTGTACACTTCAGGTGAAAATGTCAAAATCTTCAAAATGAGCAAAAGCACAATGAAATTAATGCTTGAATCATCTTCATTTTGCTAACATACACTAATGACAGCAAAAAGTTTGAGTCTACAACATTTAGTTAAGGTGTGAGAGCCAAAATGAACTTTTTATTGCTTTAAACGCGTTTTCAGCCCCTAATTGTACACTTCAGGTGAAAATGTCAAAATCTTCAAAATGAGCAAAAGCACAATGAAATTAATGCTTGAATCATCTTCATTTTGCTAAAATACACTAATGACAGCAAAAAGTTTGAGTCTACAACATTTAGTTAAGGTGTGAGAGCCTAAATGAACTTTTTATGGCTTTAAATGCATTTTCAGCCTGATTGTACACTTCAGGTGAAAATGTCAAAATCTTCAAAATGAGCAAAAGCACAATGAAATTAATGCTTGAATCATCTTCATTTTGCAAACATACACTAATGACAGCAAAACGTTTGAGTCTACAACATTTAGTTAAGGTGTGAGAGCCAAAATGAACTTTTTATGGCTTTAAATGCATTTTCAGCCCGATTGTACACTTCAGGTGAAAATGTCAAAATCTTCAAAATGAGCAAAAGCACAATGAAATTAATGCTTGAATCATCTTCATTTTGCTAAAATACACTAATGACAGCAAAAAGTTTGAGTCTACAACATTTAGTTAAGGTGTGAGAGCCAAAATGAACTTTTTATGGCTTTAAATGCATTTTCAGCCCGATTGTACACTTCAGGTGAAAATGTCAAAATCTTCAAAATGAGCAAAAGCACAATGAAATTAATGCTTGAATCATCTTCATTTTGCTAAAATACACTAAGGACAGCAAAAAGTTTGAGTCTACAACATTTAGTTAAGGTGTGAGAGCCAAAATGAACTTTTTATGGCTTTAAATGCATTTTCAGCCTGATTGTACACTTCAGGTGAAAATGTCAAAATCTTCAAAATGAGCAAAAGCACAATGAAATTAATGCTTGAATCATCTTCATTTTGCTAACATACACTAATGACAGCACAAAGTTCAAAGTTTGAGTCTACAACATTTAGTTAAGGTGTGAGAGCCAAAATGAACTTTTTATGGCTTTAAATGCATTTTCAGCCCGATTGTACACTTCAGGTGAAAATGTCAAAATCTTCAAAATGAGCAAAAGCACAATGAAATTAATGCTTGAATCATCTTCATTTTGCTAAAATACACTAATGACAGCAAAAAGTTTGAGTCTACAACATTTAGTTAAGGTGTGAGAGCCAAAATGAACTTTTTATGGCTTTAAATGCATTTTCAGCCTGATAGTACACTTCAGGTGAAAATGTCAAAATCTTCAAAATGAGCAAAAGCACAATAAAATTAATGCTTGATTCATCTTCATTTTGCTAAAATACACTAATGACAGCAAAAAGTTTGAGTCTACAACATTTAGTTAAGGTGTGAGAGCCAAAATGAACTTTTTATGGCTTTAAATGCATTTTCAGCCCGATTGTACACTTCAGGTGAAAATGTCAAAATCTTCAAAATGAGCAAAAGCACAATGAAATTAATGCTTGAATCATCTTCATTTTGCTAAAATACACTAATGACAGCAAAAAGTTTGAGTCTACAACATTTAGTTAAGGTGTGAGAGCCAAAATGAACTTTTTATGGCTTTAAATGCATTTTCAGCCTGATAGTACACTTCAGGTGAAAATGTCAAAATCTTCAAAATGAGCAAAAGCACAATGAAATTAATGCTTGATTCATCTTCATTTTGCTAACATACACTAATGACAGCAAAAAGTTTGAGTCTACAACATTTAGTTAAGGTGTGAGAGCCAAAATGAACTTTTTATGGCTTCAAATGCATTTTCAGCCCGATTGTACACTTCAGGTGAAAATGTCAAAATCTTCAAAATGAGCAAAAGCACAATAAAATTAATGCTTGAATCATCTTCATTTTGCTAAAATATACTAATGACAGCAAAAAGTTTGAGTCTACAACATTTAGTTAAGGTGTGAGAGCCAAAATGAACTTTTTATTGCTTTAAACGCGTTTTCAGCCCCTAATTGTACACTTCAGGTGAAAATGTCAAAATCTTCAAAATGAGCAAAAGCACAATGAAATTAATGCTTGAATCATCTTCATTTTGCTAAAATACACTAATGACAGCAAAAAGTTTGAATCTACAACATTTAGTTAAGGTGTGAGAGCCAAAATGAACTTTTTATTGCTTTAAACGCGTTTTCAGCCCCTAATTGTACACTTCAGGTGAAAATGTCAAAATCTTCAAAATGAGCAAAAGCACAATGAAATTAATGCTTGAATCATCTTCATTTTGCTAAAATACACTAATGACAGCAAAAAGTTTGAATCTACAACATTTAGTTAAGGTGTGAGAGCCAAAATGAACTTTTTATTGCTTTAAATGCATTTTCAGCCCGATTGTACACTTCAGGTGAAAATGTCAAAATCTTCAAAATGAGCAAAAGCACAATGAAATTAATGCTTGAATCATCTTCATTTTGCTAAAATACACTAATGACAGCAAAAAGTTTGAGTCTACAACATTTAGTTAAGGTGTGAGAGCCAAAATGAACTTTTTATGGCTTTAAATGCATTTTCAGCCTGATTGTACACTTCAGGTGAAAATGTCAAAATCTTCAAAATGAGCAAAAGCACAATGAAATTAATGCTTGAATCATCTTCATTTTGCTAACATACACTAATGACAGCAAAAAGTTTGAGTCTACAACATTTAGTTAAGGTGTGAGAGCCAAAATGAACTTTTTATGGCTTTAAATGCATTTTCAGCCCGATTGTACACTTCAGGTGAAAATGTCAAAATCTTCAAAATGAGCAAAAGCACAATGAAATTAATGCTTGAATCATCTTCATTTTGCTAACATACACTAATGACAGCAAAAAGTTTGAGTCTACAACATTTAGTTAAGGTGTGAGAGCCAAAATGAACTTTTTATGGCTTTAAATGCATTTTCAGCCTGATTGTACCCTTCAGGTGAAAATGTCAAAATCTTCAAAATGAGCAAAAGCACAATGAAATTAATGCTTGAATCATCTTCATTTTGCTAACATACACTAATGACAGCAAAAAGTTTGAGTCTACAACATTTAGTTAAGGTGTGAGAGCCAAAATGAAAATTTTATTGCTTTAAACGCGTTTTCAGCCCCTAATTGTACACTTCAGGTGAAAATGTCAAAATCTTCAAAATGAGCAAAAGCACAATAAAATTAATGCTTGAATCATCTTCATTTTGCTAAAATATACTAATGACAGCAAAAAGTTTGAGTCTACAACATTTAGTTAAGGTGTGAGAGCCAAAATGAACTTTTTATTGCTTTAAACGCGTTTTCAGCCCCTAATTGTACACTTCAGGTGAACATGTCAAAATCTTCAAAATGAGCAAAAGCACAATGAAATTAATGCTTGAATCATCTTCATTTTGCTAAAATACACTAATGACAGCAAAAAGTTTGAGTCTACAACATTTAGTTAAGGTGTGAGAGCCAAAATGAACTTTTTATGGCTTTAAATGCATTTTCAGCCCGATTGTACACTTCAGGTGAAAATGTCAAAATCTTCAAAATGAGCAAAAGCACAATGAAATTAATGCTTGAATCATCTTCATTTTGCTAAAATACACTAAGGACAGCAAAAAGTTTGAGTCTACAACATTTAGTTAAGGTGTGAGAGCCAAAATGAACTTTTTATGGCTTTAAATGCATTTTCAGCCTGATTGTACACTTCAGGTGAAAATGTCAAAATCTTCAAAATGAGCAAAAGCACAATGAAATTAATGCTTGAATCATCTTCATTTTGCTAACATACACTAATGACAGCACAAAGTTCAAAGTTTGAGTCTACAACATTTAGTTAAGGTGTGAGAGCCAAAATGAACTTTTTATGGCTTTAAATGCATTTTCAGCCCGATTGTACACTTCAGGTGAAAATGTCAAAATCTTCAAAATGAGCAAAAGCACAATGAAATTAATGCTTGAATCATCTTCATTTTGCTAAAATACACTAATGACAGCAAAAAGTTTGAGTCTACAACATTTAGTTAAGGTGTGAGAGCCAAAATGAACTTTTTATGGCTTTAAATGCATTTTCAGCCTGATAGTACACTTCAGGTGAAAATGTCAAAATCTTCAAAATGAGCAAAAGCACAATAAAATTAATGCTTGATTCATCTTCATTTTGCTAAAATACACTAATGACAGCAAAAAGTTTGAGTCTACAACATTTAGTTAAGGTGTGAGAGCCAAAATGAACTTTTTATGGCTTTAAATGCATTTTCAGCCCGATTGTACACTTCAGGTGAAAATGTCAAAATCTTCAAAATGAGCAAAAGCACAATGAAATTAATGCTTGAATCATCTTCATTTTGCTAAAATACACTAATGACAGCAAAAAGTTTGAGTCTACAACATTTAGTTAAGGTGTGAGAGCCAAAATGAACTTTTTATGGCTTTAAATGCATTTTCAGCCTGATAGTACACTTCAGGTGAAAATGTCAAAATCTTCAAAATGAGCAAAAGCACAATGAAATTAATGCTTGATTCATCTTCATTTTGCTAACATACACTAATGACAGCAAAAAGTTTGAGTCTACAACATTTAGTTAAGGTGTGAGAGCCAAAATGAACTTTTTATGGCTTTAAATGCATTTTCAGCCCGATTGTACACTTCAGGTGAAAATGTCAAAATCTTCAAAATGAGCAAAAGCACAATAAAATTAATGCTTGAATCATCTTCATTTTGCTAAAATATACTAATGACAGCAAAAAGTTTGAGTCTACAACATTTAGTTAAGGTGTGAGAGCCAAAATGAACTTTTTATTGCTTTAAACGCGTTTTCAGCCCCTAATTGTACACTTCAGGTGAAAATGTCAAAATCTTCAAAATGAGCAAAAGCACAATGAAATTAATGCTTGAATCATCTTCATTTTGCTAAAATACACTAATGACAGCAAAAAGTTTGAATCTACAACATTTAGTTAAGGTGTGAGAGCCAAAATGAACTTTTTATTGCTTTAAATGCATTTTCAGCCCGATTGTACACTTCAGGTGAAAATGTCAAAATCTTCAAAATGAGCAAAAGCACAATGAAATTAATGCTTGAATCATCTTCATTTTGCTAACATACACTAATGACAGCAAAAAGTTTGAGTCTACAACATTTAGTTAAGGTGTGAGAGCCAAAATGAACTTTTTATGGCTTTAAATGCATTTTCAGCCCAATTGTACACTTCAGGTGAAAATGTCAAAATCTTCAAAATGAGCAAAAGCACAATAAAATTAATGCTTGAATCATCTTCATTTTGCTAAAATATACTAATGACAGCAAAAAGTTTGAGTCTACAACATTTAGTTAAGGTGTGAGAGCCAAAATGAACTTTTTATTGCTTTAAACGCGTTTTCAGCCCCTAATTGTACACTTCAGGTGAAAATGTCAAAATCTTCAAAATGAGCAAAAGCACAATGAAATTAATGCTTGAATCATCTTCATTTTGCTAACATACACTAATGACAGCAAAAAGTTTGAGTCTACAACATTTAGTTAAGGTGTGAGAGCCAAAATGAACTTTTTATGGCTTTAAATGCATTTTCAGCCTGATTGTACACTTCAGGTGAAAATGTCATAATCTTCAAAATGAGCAAAAGCACAATGAAATTAATGCTTGAATCATCTTCATTTTGCTAACATACACTAATGAAATCAAAAAGTATGAGTCTACAACATTTAGTTAAGGTGTGAGAGCCAAAATGAACTTTTTATTGCTTTAAACGCGTTTTCAGCCCCTAATTGTACACTTCAGGTGAAAATGTCAAAATCTTCAAAATGAGCAAAAGCACAATGAAATTAATGCTTGAATCATCTTCATTTTGCTAAAATACACTAATGACAGCAAAAAGTTTGAGTCTACAACATTTAGTTAAGGTGTGAGAGCCAAAATGAACTTTTTATGGCTTTAAATGCATTTTCAGCCTGATTGTACCCTTCAGGTGAAAATGTCAAAATCTTCAAAATGAGCAAAAGCACAATGAAATTAATGCTTGAATCATCTTCATTTTGCTAACATACACTAATGACAGCAAAAAGTTTGAGTCTACAACATTTAGTTAAGGTGTGAGAGCCAAAATGAAAATTTTATTGCTTTAAACGCGTTTTCAGCCCCTAATTGTACACTTCAGGTGAAAATGTCAAAATCTTCAAAATGAGCAAAAGCACAATAAAATTAATGCTTGAATCATCTTCATTTTGCTAAAATATACTAATGACAGCAAAAAGTTTGAGTCTACAACATTTAGTTAAGGTGTGAGAGCCAAAATGAACTTTTTATTGCTTTAAACGCGTTTTCAGCCCCTAATTGTACACTTCAGGTGAAAATGTCAAAATCTTCAAAATGAGCAAAAGCACAATGAAATTAATGCTTGAATCATCTTCATTTTGCTAAAATACACTAATGACAGCAAAAAGTTTGAGTCTACAACATTTAGTTAAGGTGTGAGAGCCAAAATGAACTTTTTATGGCTTTGAATGCATTTTCAGCCAGATTGTACACTTCAGGTGAAAATGTCAAAATCTTCAAAATGAGCAAAAGCACAATGAAATTAATGCTTGAATCATCTTCATTTTGCTAACATACACTAATGACAGCAAAAAGTTTGAGTCTACAACATTTAGTTAAGGTGTGAGAGCCAAAATGAACTTTTTATGGCTTTAAATGCATTTTCAGCCCGATTGTACACTACAGGTGAAAATGTCAAAATCTTCAAAATGAGCAAAAGCACAATAAAATTAATGCTTGAATCATCTTCATTTTGCTAAAATATACTAATGACAGCAAAAAGTTTGAGTCTACAACATTTAGTTAAGGTGTGAGAGCCAAAATGAACTTTTTATTGCTTTAAACGCGTTTTCAGCCCCTAATTGTACACTTCAGGTGAAAATGTCAAAATCTTCAAAATGAGCAAAAGCACAATGAAATTAATGCTTGAATCATCTTCATTTTGCTAAAATACACCAATGACAGCAAAAAGTTTGAGTCTACAACATTTAGTTAAGGTGTGAGAGCCAAAATGAACTTTTTATGGCTTTAAATGCATTTTCAGCCCGATTGTACACTTCAGGTGGAAATGTCAAAATCTTCAAAATGAGCAAAAGCACAATGAAATTAATGCTTGAATCATCTTCATTTTGCTAAAATACACTAATGACAGCAAAAAGTTTGAGTCTACAACATTTAGTTAAGGTGTGAGAGCCAAAATGAACTTTTTATGGCTTTAAATGCATTTTCAGCCTGATTGTACACTTCAGGTGAAAATGTCAAAATCTTCAAAATGAGCAAAAGCACAATGAAATTAATGCTTCAATCATCTTCATTTTGCTAACATACACTAATGACAGCAAAAAGTTTGAGTCTACAACATTTAGTTAAGGTGTGAGAGCCAAAATGAACTTTTTATGGCTTTAAATGCATTTTCAGCCTGATTGTACCCTTCAGGTGAAAATGTCAAAATCTTCAAAATGAGCAAAAGCACAATGAAATTAATGCTTGAATCATCTTCATTTTGCTAACATACACTAATGACAGCAAAAAGTTTGAGTCTACAACATTTAGTTAAGGTGTGAGAGCCAAAATGAAAATTTTATTGCTTTAAACGCGTTTTCAGCCCCTAATTGTACACTTCAGGTGAAAATGTCAAAATCTTCAAAATGAGCAAAAGCACAATAAAATTAATGCTTGAATCATCTTCATTTTGCTAAAATATACTAATGACAGCAAAAAGTTTGAGTCTACAACATTTAGTTAAGGTGTGAGAGCCAAAATGAACTTTTTATTGCTTTAAACGCGTTTTCAGCCCCTAATTGTACACTTCAGGTGAAAATGTCAAAATCTTCAAAATGAGCAAAAGCACAATGAAATTAATGCTTGAATCATCTTCATTTTGCTAAAATACACTAATGACAGCAAAAAGTTTGAGTCTACAACATTTAGTTAAGGTGTGAGAGCCAAAATGAACTTTTTATGGCTTTGAATGCATTTTCAGCCAGATTGTACACTTCAGGTGAAAATGTCAAAATCTTCAAAATGAGCAAAAGCACAATGAAATTAATGCTTGAATCATCTTCATTTTGCTAACATACACTAATGACAGCAAAAAGTTTGAGTCTACAACATTTAGTTAAGGTGTGAGAGCCAAAATGAACTTTTTATGGCTTTAAATGCATTTTCAGCCCGATTGTACACTACAGGTGAAAATGTCAAAATCTTCAAAATGAGCAAAAGCACAATAAAATTAATGCTTGAATCATCTTCATTTTGCTAAAATATACTAATGACAGCAAAAAGTTTGAGTCTACAACATTTAGTTAAGGTGTGAGAGCCAAAATGAACTTTTTATTGCTTTAAACGCGTTTTCAGCCCCTAATTGTACACTTCAGGTGAAAATGTCAAAATCTTCAAAATGAGCAAAAGCACAATGAAATTAATGCTTGAATCATCTTCATTTTGCTAAAATACACTAATGACAGCAAAAAGTTTGAGTCTACAACATTTAGTTAAGGTGTGAGAGCCAAAATGAACTTTTTATGGCTTTGAATGCATTTTCAGCCAGATTGTACACTTCAGGTGAAAATGTCAAAATCTTCAAAATGAGCAAAAGCACAATGAAATTAATGCTTGAATCATCTTCATTTTGCTAACATACACTAATGACAGCAAAAAGTTTGAGTCTACAACATTTAGTTAAGGTGTGAGAGCCAAAATGAACTTTTTATGGCTTTAAATGCATTTTCAGCCCGATTGTACACTACAGGTGAAAATGTCAAAATCTTCAAAATGAGCAAAAGCACAATAAAATTAATGCTTGAATCATCTTCATTTTGCTAAAATATACTAATGACAGCAAAAAGTTTGAGTCTACAACATTTAGTTAAGGTGTGAGAGCCAAAATGAACTTTTTATTGCTTTAAACGCGTTTTCAGCCCCTAATTGTACACTTCAGGTGAAAATGTCAAAATCTTCAAAATGAGCAAAAGCACAATGAAATTAATGCTTGAATCATCTTCATTTTGCTAAAATACACCAATGACAGCAAAAAGTTTGAGTCTACAACATTTAGTTAAGGTGTGAGAGCCAAAATGAACTTTTTATGGCTTTAAATGCATTTTCAGCCCGATTGTACACTTCAGGTGGAAATGTCAAAATCTTCAAAATGAGCAAAAGCACAATGAAATTAATGCTTGAATCATCTTCATTTTGCTAAAATACACTAATGACAGCAAAAAGTTTGAGTCTACAACATTTAGTTAAGGTGTGAGAGCCAAAATGAACTTTTTATGGCTTTAAATGCATTTTCAGCCTGATTGTACACTTCAGGTGAAAATGTCAAAATCTTCAAAATGAGCAAAAGCACAATGAAATTAATGCTTGAATCATCTTCATTTTGCTAAAATACACTAATGACAGCAAAAAGTTTGAGTCTACAACATTTAGTTAAGGTGTGAGAGCCAAAATGAACTTTTTATGGCTTTAAATGCATTTTCAGCCCGATTGTACACTTCAGGTGAAAATGTCAAAATCTTCAAAATGAGCAAAAGCACAATGAAATTAATGCTTGAATCATCTTCATTTTGCTAAAATACACTAATGACAGCAAAAAGTTTGAGTCTACAACATTTAGTTATGGTGTGAGAGCCAAAATGAACTTTTTATGGCTTTAAATGCATTTTCAGCCTGATTGTACACTTCAGGTGAAAATGTCAAAATCTTCAAAATGAGCAAAAGCACAATGAAATTAATGCTTGAATCATCTTCATTTTGCTAACATACACTAATGACAGCAAAAAGTTTGAGTCTACAACATTTAGTTAAGGTGTGAGAGCCAAAATGAACTTTTTATGGCTTTAAATGCATTTTCAGCCCGATTGTACACTTCAGGTGAAAATGTCAAAATCTTCAAAATGAGCAAAAGCACAATGAAATTAATGCTTGAATCATCTTCATTTTGCTAACATACACTAATGACAGCAAAAAGTTTGAGTCTACAACATTTAGTTAAGGTGTGAGAGCCAAAATGAACTTTTTATGGCTTTAAATGCATTTTCAGCCCGATTGTACACTTCAGGTGAAAATGTCAAAATCTTCAAAATGAGCAAAAGCACAATGAAATTAATGCTTGAATCATCTTCATTTTGCTAAAATACACTAATGACAGCAAAAAGTTTGAGTCTACAACATTTAGTTAAGGTGTGAGAGCCAAAATGAACTTTTTATGGCTTTAAATGCATTTTCAGCCTGATAGTACACTTCAGGTGAAAATGTCAAAATCTTCAAAATGAGCAAAAGCACAATGAAATTAATGCTTGATTCATCTTCATTTTGCTAACATACACTAATGACAGCAAAAAGTTTGAGTCTACAACATTTAGTAAAGGTGTGAGAGCCAAAATAAACTTTTTATGGCTTTAAATGCATTTTCAGCCTGATTGTACCCTTCAGGTGAAAATGTCAAAATCTTCAAAATGAGCAAAAGCACAATGAAATTAATGCTTGAATCATCTTCATTTTGTTAACATACACTAATGACAGCAAAAAGTTTGAGTCTACAACATTTAGTTAAGGTGTGAGAGCCAAAATGAAAATTTTATTGCTTTAAACGCGTTTTCAGCCCCTAATTGTACACTTCAGGTGAAAATGTCAAAATCTTCAAAATGAGCAAAAGCACAATAAAATTAATGCTTGAATCATCTTCATTTTGCTAAAATATACTAATGACAGCAAAAAGTTTGAGTCTACAACATTTAGTTAAGGTGTGAGAGCCAAAATGAACTTTTTATTGCTTTAAACGCGTTTTCAGCCCCTAATTGTACACTTCAGGTGAAAATGTCAAAATCTTCAAAATGAGCAAAAGCACAATGAAATTAATGCTTGAATCATCTTCATTTTGCTAAAATACACTAATGACAGCAAAAAGTTTGAGTCTACAACATTTAGTTAAGGTGTGAGAGCCAAAATGAACTTTTTATGGCTTTGAATGCATTTTCAGCCAGATTGTACACTTCAGGTGAAAATGTCAAAATCTTCAAAATGAGCAAAAGCACAATGAAATTAATGCTTGAATCATCTTCATTTTGCTAAAATACACTAATGACAGCAAAAAGTTTGAGTCTACAACATTTAGTTAAGGTGTGAGAGCCAAAATGAACTTTTTATGGCTTTAAATGCATTTTCAGCCTGATTGTACACTTCAGGTGAAAATGTCAAAATCTTCAAAATGAGCAAAAGCACAATGAAATTAATGCTTGAATCATCTTCATTTTGCTAACATACACTAATGACAGCAAAAAGTTTGAGTCTACAACATTTAGTTAAGGTGTGAGAGCCAAAATGAACTTTTTATGGCTTTAAATGCATTTTCAGCCCGATTGTACACTTCAGGTGAAAATGTCAAAATCTTCAAAATGAGCAAAAGCACAATAAAATTAATGCTTGAATCATCTTCATTTTGCTAAAATATACTAATGACAGCAAAAAGTTTGAGTCTACAACATTTAGTTAAGGTGTGAGAGCCAAAATGAACTTTTTATTGCTTTAAACGCGTTTTCAGCCCCTAATTGTACACTTCAGGTGAAAATGTCAAAATCTTCAAAATGAGCAAAAGCACAATGAAATTAATGCTTGAATCATCTTCATTTTGCTAAAATACACTAATGACAGCAAAAAGTTTGAGTCTACAACATTTAGTTAAGGTGTGAGAGCCAAAATGAACTTTTTATGGCTTTAAATGCATTTTCAGCCTGATTGTACACTTCAGGTGAAAATGTCAAAATCTTCAAAATGAGCAAAAGCACAATGAAATTAATGATTGATTCATCTTCATTTTGCTAACATACACTAATGACAGCAAAAAGTTTGAGTCTACAACATTTAGTTAAGGTGTGAGAGCCAAAATGAACTTTTTATGGCTTTAAATGCATTTTCAGCCCGATTGTACACTTCAGGTGAAAATGTCAAAATCTTCAAAATGAGCAAAAGCACAATAAAATTAATGCTTGAATCATCTTCATTTTGCTAAAATATACTAATGACAGCAAAAAGTTTGAGTCTACAACATTTAGTTAAGGTGTGAGAGCCAAAATGAACTTTTTATTGCTTTAAACGCGTTTTCAGCCCCTAATTGTATACTTCAGGTGAAAATGTCAAAATCTTCAAAATGAGCAAAAGCACAATGAAATTAATGCTTGAATCATCTTCATTTTGCTAAAATACACTAATGACAGCAAAAAGTTTGAGTCTACAACATTTAGTTAAGGTGTGAGAGCCAAAATGAACTTTTTATGGCTTTAAATGCATTTTCAGCCCGATTGTACACTTCAGGTGAAAATGTCAAAATCTTCAAAATGAGCAAAAGCACAATGAAATTAATGCTTGAATGTTCTTCATTTTGCTAAAATACACTAATGACAGCAAAAAGTTTGAGTCTACAACATTTAGTTAAGGTGTGAGAGCCAAAATGAACTTTGTATGGCTTTAAATGCATTTTCAGCCCGATTGTACACTTCAGGTGAAAATGTCAAAATCTTCAAAATGAGCAAAAGCACAATGAAATTAATGCTTGAATCATCTTCATTTTGCTAACATACACTAATGACAGCAAAAAGTTTGAGTCTACAACATTTAGTTAAGGTGTGAGAGCCAAAATGAACTTTTTATGGCTTTAAATGCATTTTCAGCCCGATTGTACACTTCAGGTGAAAATGTCAAAATCTTCAAAATGAGCAAAAGCACAATAAAATTAATGCTTGAATCATCTTCATTTTGCTAAAATATACTAATGACAGCAAAAAGTTTGAGTCTACAACATTTAGTTAAGGTGTGAGAGCCAAAATGAACTTTTTATTGCTTTAAACGCGTTTTCAGCCCCTAATTGTACACTTCAGGTGAAAATGTCAAAATCTTCAAAATGAGCAAAAGCACAATGAAATTAATGCTTGAATCATCTTCATTTTGCTAAAATACACTAATGACAGCAAAAAGTTTGAGTCTACAACATTTAGTTAAGGTGTGAGAGCCTAAATGAACTTTTTATGGCTTTAAATGCATTTTCAGCCTGATTGTACACTTCAGGTGAAAATGTCAAAATCTTCAAAATGAGCAAAAGCACAATGAAATTAATGCTTGAATCATCTTCATTTTGCTAACATACACTAATGACAGCAAAAAGTTTGAGTCTACAACATTTAGTTAAGGTGTGAGAGCCAAAATGAACTTTTTATGGCTTTAAATGCATTTGCAGCCCGATTGTACACTTCAGGTGAAAATGTCAAAATCTTCAAAATGAGCAAAAGCACAATAAAATTAATGCTTGAATCATCTTCATTTTGCTAAAATATACTAATGACAGCAAAAAGTTTGAGTCTACAACATTTAGTTAAGGTGTGAGAGCCAAAATGAACTTTTTATTGCTTTAAACGCGTTTTCAGGCCCTAATTGTACACTTCAGGTGAAAATGTCAAAATCTTCAAATGAGCAAAAGCACAATGAAATTAATGCTTGAATCATCTTCATTTTGCTAAAATACACTAATGACAGCAAAAAGTTTGAGTCTACAACATTTAGTTAAGGTGTGAGAGCCAAAATGAACTTTTTATGGCTTTAAATGCATTTCAGCCCGATTGTACACTTCAGGTGAAAATGTCAAAATCTTCAAAATGAGCAAAAGCACAATGAAATTAATGCTTGAATCATCTTCATTTGCTAAAATACACTAATGACAGCAAAAAGTTTGAGTCTACAACATTTAGTTAAGGTGTGAGAGCCAAAATGAACTTTTTATTGCTTTAAACGCGTTTTCAGCCCCTAATTGTACACTTTAGGTGAAAATGTCAAAATCTTCAAAATGAGCAAAAGCACAATGAAATTAATGCTTGAATCATCTTCATTTTGCTAAAATACACTAATGACAGCAAAAAGTTTGAGTCTACAACATTTAGTTAAGGTGTGAGAGCCAAAATGAACTTTTTATGGCTTTAAATGCATTTTCAGCCCGATTGTACACTTCAGGTGAAAATGTCAAAATCTTCAAAATGAGCAAAAGCACAATGAAATTAATGCTTGAATCATCTTCATTTTGCTAAAATACACTAATGACAGCAAAAAGTTTGAGTCTACAACATTTAGTTAAGGTGTGAGAGCCAAAATGAACTTTGTATGGCTTTAAATGCATTTTCAGCCCGATTGTACACTTCAGGTGAAAATGTCAAAATCTTCAAAATGAGCAAAAGCACAATGAAATTAATGCTTGAATCATCTTCATTTTGCTAACATACACTAATGACAGCAAAAAGTTTGAGTCTACAACATTTAGTTAAGGTGTGAGAGCCAAAATGAACTTTTTATGGCTTTAAATGCATTTTCAGCCCGATTGTACACTTCAGGTGAAAATGTCAAAATCTTCAAAATGAGCAAAAGCACAATAAAATTAATGCTTGAATCATCTTCATTTTGCTAAAATATACTAATGACAGCAAAAAGTTTGAGTCTACAACATTTAGTTAAGGTGTGAGAGCCAAAATGAACTTTTTATTGCTTTAAACGCGTTTTCAGCCCCTAATTGTACACTTCAGGTGAAAATGTCAAAATCTTCAAAATGAGCAAAAGCACAATGAAATTAATGCTTGAATCATCTTCATTTTGCTAAAATACACTAATGACAGCAAAAAGTTTGAGTCTACAACATTTAGTTAAGGTGTGAGAGCCTAAATGAACTTTTTATGGCTTTAAATGCATTTTCAGCCTGATTGTACACTTCAGGTGAAAATGTCAAAATCTTCAAAATGAGCAAAAGCACAATGAAATTAATGCTTGAATCATCTTCATTTTGCTAACATACACTAATGACAGCAAAAAGTTTGAGTCTACAACATTTAGTTAAGGTGTGAGAGCCAAAATGAACTTTTTATGGCTTTAAATGCATTTGCAGCCCGATTGTACACTTCAGGTGAAAATGTCAAAATCTTCAAAATGAGCAAAAGCACAATAAAATTAATGCTTGAATCATCTTCATTTTGCTAAAATATACTAATGACAGCAAAAAGTTTGAGTCTACAACATTTAGTTAAGGTGTGAGAGCCAAAATGAACTTTTTATTGCTTTAAACGCGTTTTCAGGCCCTAATTGTACACTTCAGGTGAAAATGTCAAAATCTTCAAAATGAGCAAAAGCACAATGAAATTAATGCTTGAATCATCTTCATTTTGCTAAAATACACTAATGACAGCAAAAAGTTTGAGTCTACAACATTTAGTTAAGGTGTGAGAGCCAAAATGAACTTTTTATGGCTTTAAATGCATTTTCAGCCCGATTGTACACTTCAGGTGAAAATGTCAAAATCTTCAAAATGAGCAAAAGCACAATGAAATTAATGCTTGAATCATCTTCATTTTGCTAAAATACACTAATGACAGCAAAAAGTTTGAGTCTACAACATTTAGTTAAGGTGTGAGAGCCAAAATGAACTTTTTATTGCTTTAAACGCGTTTTCAGCCCCTAATTGTACACTTTAGGTGAAAATGTCAAAATCTTCAAAATGAGCAAAAGCACAATGAAATTAATGCTTGAATCATCTTCATTTTGCTAAAATACACTAATGACAGCACAAAGTTTGAGTCTACAACATTTAGTTAAGGTGTGAGAGCCAAAATGAACTTTTTATGGCTTTAAATGCATTTTCAGCCCGATTGTACACTTCAGGTGAAAATGTCAAAATCTTCAAAATGAGCAAAAGCACAATGAAATTAATGCTTGAATCATCTTCATTTTGCTAAAATACACTAATGACAGCAAAAAGTTTGAGTCTACAACATTTAGTTAAGGTGTGAGAGCCAAAATGAACTTTTTATGGCTTTAAATGCATTTTCAGCCTGATAGTACACTTCAGGTGAAAATGTCAAAATCTTCCAAATGAGCAAAAGCACAATGAAATTAATGCTTGATTCATCTTCATTTTGCTAACATACACTAATGACAGCAAAAAGTTTGAGTCTACAACATTTAGTTAAGGTGTGAGAGCCAAAATGAACTTTTTATGGCTTTAAATGCATTTTCAGCCCGATTGTACACTTCAGGTGAAAATGTCAAAATCTTCAAAATGAGCAAAAGCACAATGAAATTAATGCTTGAATGATCTTCATTTTGCTAAAATACACTAATGACAGCAAAAAGTTTGAGTCTACAACATTTAGTTAAGGTGTGAGAGCCAAAATTAACTTTTTATGGCTTTAAATGCATTTTCAGCCTGATAGTACACTTCAGGTGAAAATGTCAAAATCTTCAAAATGAGCAAAAGCACAATGAAATTAATGCTTGATTCATCTTCATTTTGCTAACATACACTAATGACAGCAAAAAGTTTGAGTCTACAACATTTAGTTAAGGTGTGAGAGCCAAAATGAACTTTTTATGGCTTTAAATGCATTTTCAGCCCGATTGTACACTTCAGGTGAAAATGTCAAAATCTTCAAAATGAGCAAAAGCACAATAAAATTAATGCTTGAATCATCTTCATTTTGCTAAAATATACTAATGACAGCAAAAAGTTTGAGTCTACAACATTTAGTTAAGGTGTGAGAGCCAAAATGAACTTTTTATTGCTTTAAACGCGTTTTCAGCCCCTAATTGTACACTTCAGGTGAAAATGTCAAAATCTTCAAAATGAGCAAAAGCACAATGAAATTAATGCTTGAATCATCTTCATTTTGCTAAAATACACTAATGACAGCAAAAAGTTTGAGTCTACAACATTTAGTTAAGGTGTGAGAGCCAAAATGAACTTTTTATGGCTTTAAATGCATTTTCAGCCCGATTGTACACTTCAGGTGAAAATGTCAAAATCTTCAAAATGAGCAAAAGCACAATGAAATTAATGCTTGAATCATCTTCATTTTGCTAAAATACACTAATGACAGCAAAAAGTTTGAGTCTACAACATTTAGTTAAGGTGTGAGAGCCAAAATGAACTTTGTATGGCTTTAAATGCATTTTCAGCCCGATTGTACACTTCAGGTGAAAATGTCAAAATCTTCAAAATGAGCAAAAGCACAATAAAATTAATGCTTGAATCATCTTCATTTTGCTAAAATATACTAATGACAGCAAAAAGTTTGAGTCTATAACATTTAGTTAAGGTGTGAGAGCCAAAATGAACTTTTTATTGTTTTAAACGCGTTTTCAGCCCCTAATTGTACACTTCAGGTGAAAATGTCAAAATCTTCAAAATGAGCAAAAGCACAATGAAATTAATGCTTGAATCATCTTCATTTTGCTAAAATACACTAATGACAGCAAAAAGTTTGAATCTACAACATTTAGTTAAGGTGTGAGAGCCAAAATGAACTTTTTATTGCTTTAAACGCGTTTTCAGCCCCTAATTGTACACTTCAGGTGAAAATGTCAAAATCTTCAAAATGAGCAAAAGCACAATGAAATTAATGCTTGATTCATCTTCATTTTGCTAACATACACTAATGACAGCAAAAAGTTTGAGTCTACAACATTTAGTTAAGGTGTGAGAGCCAAAATGAACTTTTTATGGCTTTAAATGCATTTTCAGCCCGATTGTACACTTCAGGTGAAAATGTCAAAATCTTCAAAATGAGCAAAAGCACAATAAAATTAATGCTTGAATCATCTTCATTTTGCTAAAATATACTAATGACAGCAAAAAGTTTGAGTCTATAACATTTAGTTAAGGTGTGAGAGCCAAAATGAACTTTTTATTGCTTTAAACGCGTTTTCAGCCCCTAATTGTACACTTCAGGTGAAAATGTCAAAATCTTCAAAATGAGCAAAAGCACAATGAAATTAATGCTTGAATCATCTTCATTTTGCTAAAATACACTAATGACAGCAAAAAGTTTGAATCTACAACATTTAGTTAAGGTGTGAGAGCCAAAATGAACTTTTTATTGCTTTAAACGCGTTTTCAGCCCCTAATTGTACACTTCAGGTGAAAATGTCAAAATCTTCAAAATGAGCAAAAGCACAATGAAATTAATGCTTGAATCATCTTCATTTTGCTAAAATACACTAATGACAGCAAAAAGTTTGAATCTACAACATTTAGTTAAGGTGTGAGAGCCCAAATGAACTTTTTATTGCTTTAAATGCATTTTCAGCCCGATTGTACACTTCAGGTGAAAATGTCAAAATCTTCAAAATGAGCAAAAGCACAATGAAATTAATGCTTGAATCATCTTCATTTTGCTAAAATACACTAATGACAGCAAAAAGTTTGAGTCTACAACATTTAGTTAAGGTGTGAGAGCCAAAATGAACTTTTTATGGCTTTAAATGCATTTTCAGCCCGATTGTACACTTCAGGTGAAAATGTCAAAATCTTCAAAATGAGCAAAAGCACAATGAAATTAATGCTTGAATCATCTTCATTTTGCTAAAATACACTAATGACAGCAAAAAGTTTGAGTCTACAACATTTAGTTAA
This sequence comes from Leptonotus elevatus, assembly GCF_054856555.1. Classification (NCBI taxonomy): domain Eukaryota; kingdom Metazoa; phylum Chordata; class Actinopteri; order Syngnathiformes; family Syngnathidae; genus Leptonotus; species Leptonotus elevatus. The sequence continues at coordinate 38,222 of NW_028233498.1, read as the reverse complement.
GGTGTGAGAGCCAAAATGAACTTTTTATGGCTTTAAATGCATTTTCAGCCTGATTGTACACTTCAGGTGAAAATGTCAAAATCTTCAAAATGAGCAAAAGCACAATGAAATTAATGCTTGAATCATCTTCATTTTGCTAACATACACTAATGACAGCAAAAAGTTTGAGTCTACAACATTTAGTTAAGGTGTGAGAGCCAAAATGAACTTTTTATGGCTTTAAATGCATTTTCAGCCCGATTGTACACTTCAGGTGAAAATGTCAAAATCTTCAAAATGAGCAAAAGCACAATAAAATTAATGCTTGAATCATCTTCATTTTGCTAAAATATACTAATGACAGGAAAAAGTTTGAGTCTACAACATTTAGTTAAGGTGTGAGAGCCAAAATGAACTTTTTATTGCTTTAAACGCGTTTTCAGCCCCTAATTGTACACTTCAGGTGAAAATGTCAAAATCTTCAAAATGAGCAAAAGCACAATGAAATTAATGCTTGAATCATCTTCATTTTGCTAAAATACACTAATGACAGCAAAAAGTTTGAATCTACAACATTTAGTTAAGGTGTGAGAGCCAAAATGAACTTTTTATTGCTTTAAATGCATTTTCAGCCCGATTGTACACTTCAGGTGAAAATGTCAAAATCTTCAAAATGAGCAAAAGCACAATGAAATTAAGGCTTGAATCATCTTCATTTTGCTAAAATACACTAATGACAGCAAAAAGTTTGAGTCTACAACATTTAGTTAAGGTGTGAGAGCCAAAATGAACTTTTTATGGCTTTAAATGCATTTTCAGCCCGATTGTACACTTCAGGTGAAAATGTCAAAATCTTCAAAACGAGCAAAAGCACAATGAAATTAATGCTTGAATCATCTTCATTTTGCTAAAATACACTAATGACAGCAAAAAGTTTGAATCTACAACATTTAGTTAAGGTGTGAGAGCCAAAATGAACTTTTTATTGCTTTAAACGCGTTTTCAGCCCCTAATTGTACACTTCAGGTGAAAATGTCAAAATCTTCAAAATGAGCAAAAGCACAATGAAATTAATGCTTGATTCATCTTCATTTTGCTAACATACACTAATGACAGCAAAAAGTTTGAGTCTACAACATTTAGTTAAGGTGTGAGAGCCAAAATGAACTTTTTATGGCTTTAAATGCATTTTCAGCCCGATTGTACACTTCAGGTGAAAATGTCAAAATCTTCAAAATGAGCAAAAGCACAATAAAATTAATGCTTGAATCATCTTCATTTTGCTAAAATATACTAATGACAGCAAAAAGTTTGAGTCTATAACATTTAGTTAAGGTGTGAGAGCCAAAATGAACTTTTTATTGCTTTAAACGCGTTTTCAGCCCCTAATTGTACACTTCAGGTGAAAATGTCAAAATCTTCAAAATGAGCAAAAGCACAATGAAATTAATGCTTGAATCATCTTCATTTTGCTAAAATACACTAATGACAGCAAAAAGTTTGAATCTACAACATTTAGTTAAGGTGTGAGAGCCAAAATGAACTTTTTATTGCTTTAAACGCGTTTTCAGCCCCTAATTGTACACTTCAGGTGAAAATGTCAAAATCTTCAAAATGAGCAAAAGCACAATGAAATTAATGCTTGAATCATCTTCATTTTGCTAAAATACACTAATGACAGCAAAAAGTTTGAGTCTACAACATTTAGTTAAGGTGTGAGAGCCAAAATGAACTTTTTATGGCTTTAAATGCACTTTCAGCCCGAATGTACACTTCAGGTGAAACTGTCAAAATCTTCAAAATGAGCAAAAGCACAATGAATCTAAGGCTGGAATCATCTTCAAGTTGCTAAAATACACTAATGACAGCAAAAAGTTTGAGTCTACAACATTTAGTTAAGGTGTGAGAGCCAAAATGAACTTTTTATTGCTGTAAACGCGTTTTCAGCACCTGATTGTACACTTCAGGTGAAACTGTCAAAATCTTATAAATGAGCAAAAGCACAATGAAATTAATGCTGGAATCATCTTCAAGTTGCTAAAATACACTAATGACAGCAAAAAGTTTGAGTCTACAACATTTAGTTAAGGTGTGAGAGCCAAAATGAACTTTGTATTGCTTTAAATGCATTTTCAGACCGATTGTACACTTCAGGTGAAACTGTCAAAATCTTCAAAATGAGCAAAAGCACAATGAAATTAATGCTGGAATCATCTTCAAGTTGCTAAAATACACTAATGACAGCAAAAAGTTTGAGTCTACAACATTTAGTTAAGGTGTGAGAGCCAAAATGAACTTTTTATTGCTGTAAACGCGTTTTCAGCACCTGATTGTACACTTCAGGTGAAACTGTCAAAAGGGTTAGGGTTAGGGTTAGGGTTAGGGGTTAGGGGTTAGGGGTTAGGGGTTAGGGTTAGGGTTAGGGTTAGGGTTAGGGGTAGGGTTAGGGTTAGGGTTAGGGGTTAGGGTTAGGGTTAGGGTTAGGGTTAGGGTTAGGGTTAGGGTTAGGGTTAGGGTTAGGGGTGGGGTTAGGGTTAGGGTTAGGGTTAGGGGTTAGGGTTAGGGGTTAGGGGTTAGGGTTAGGGTTAGGGTTAGGGTTGGGGTTGGGGTTGGGGTTGGGGTTGGGGTTGGGGTTGGGGTTGGGGTTGGGGTTGGGGTTGGGGTTGGGGTTGGGGTTGGGGTTGGGGTTGGGGTTGGGGTTGGGGTTGGGGTTGGGGTTGGGGTTGGGGTTGGGGTTGGGGTTAGGGTTAGGGTTAGGGGTTAGGGTTGGGGTTGGGGTTGGGGTTGGGGTTGGGGTTGGGGTTGGGGTTGGGGTTGGGGTTGGGGTTGGGGTTGGGGTTGGGGTTGGGGTTGGGGTTGGGGTTGGGGTTGGGGTTGGGGTTGGGGTTAGGGTTAGGGTTAGGGTTAGGGTTAGGGTTTAGGGTTAGGGTTAGGGTTAGGGTTAGGGTTAGGGTTAGGGTTAGAGGGTTAGGGTTAGAGGGTTAGGGTTAGAGGGTTAGGGTTAGGGTTAGTGGGTTAGGGTTAGGGTTAGGGTTAGGGTTTAGGGTTAGGGTTAGGGGTAGGGGTTGGGGTTGGGGTTGGGGTTGGGGTTAGGGTTAGGGTTAGGGTTAGGGTTTAGGGTTAGGGTTAGGGTTAGGGTTAGGGTTAGGGTTAGGGTTAGGGTTAGGGGTTAGGGTTAGGGTTAGGGTTAGGGTTAGGGGTTAGGGTTAGGGTTAGGGTTAGGGTTAGGGTTAGGGTTAGGGTTAGGGTTAGGGTTAGGGTTTAGGGTTAGGGTTAGGGTTAGGGTTAGGGTTTAGGGTTAGGGTTAGGGTTAGGGTTAGGGTTAGGGTTAGGGTTAGGGTTAGGGTTAGGGTTAGGGTTTAGGTTTAGGGTTAGGGTTAGGGTTAGGGTTAGGGTTAGGGTTAGGGTTAGGGTTAGGGTTAGGGTTAGGGTTAGGGTTTGGGTTTGGGTTTGGGTTTGGGTTTGGGTTTGGGTTTGGGTTTGGGTTTGGGTTTGGGTTTGGGTTTGGGTTTGGGTTTGGGTTTGGGTTTGGGTTTGGGTTAGGGTTAGGGTTAGGGTTAGGGTTAGGGTTAGGGTTAGGGTTAGGGTTAGGGTTAGGTTTTTGGAAAGGGGTTAACTCCCGAGTACCTCCCGCCTCATCATTAGACTGGACGGTTGTCAAGGTACCCTAGGGCAAGGCACTGGCCGGCGCTCGTTATTCTGCAACTCTTGTGCTTATGTCTCACCTCGGTTTCATAAAAATTCTTAATAACCAAAATGTGTTTGGCTCTTGTTGAACCTGTACTCTTCATAATCATTTCCCTTTTTGAGAAACCCATCCAATAATCCCTACCAAACGGTATCAAAGCCAAGTTCTCCACGGTCGTCCGTCTAGCTAAGGTTATTATTCGAGGTGTCACACACTGTGATTGGATTAGCTGGAGTTAGGCCTTTAGGATTTAGGGCTATGAAATTAATCAGGGTTTCTATAACTCCCTCCACTGGTTGGGTTTATGGTTTAAAACAAAGCAGGATTTATATAGGACCCACCATGGTTGAGGTTAGGTTTTCAGACCGGGATAGGGTGTACACAGAAACCGAAAACAGGGCTCGCACCAGACTCAACGTGGTTGAGGTTAGGCATTTGTGCTGGGGATAGTTGAACACCATACCTGAGACAGGTTGGGGTTAGGGTCAGGGTTGGGGTTAGGGCTAGGGTTAGGGCTGGGGCTAGGGTTGAGGTTAGGGCTGGGGCTAGGGTTGGGGTTAGGGCTGGGGTTAGGGTTAGGGCCAGGGCTGGGGTTAAGGTTGAGGTTAGGGTTGGGGTTAGGGTTAAGGTTAGGGTTGAGGTTAGGGTTGGGGTTAGGGTTAGGGCCAGGGTTGGGGTTAGGGTTGAGGTTAGGGTTGGGGTTAGGGTTGGGGCTAGGGCTGGGGCTAGGGTTGAGGTTAGGGCTGGGGCTAGGGTTGGGGTTAGGGCCAGGGCTGGGGTTAAGGTTGAGGTTAGGGTTGGGGTTAGGGTTAAGGTTAGGGTTGAGGTTAGGGCTGGGGTTAGGGTTGGGGTTAGGGCTGGGGTTAGGGTTAGGGCTGGGGTTAGGGTTAGGGCCAGGGTTGGGGTTAGGGTTGAGGTTAAGGTTGGGGTTAGGGTTGGGGCTAGGGCTGAGGCTAGGGTCGGGGCTAGGGTTGGGGTCAGGGTTGAGGTTAGGGTTAGGGATAAGGGATAGGGGCTAGGGTTGGGGTTAGGGATAAGGGCTGGATTTTAACCTCCCATGAAACCATAATTAGCCCCACAAAAAAGGTCCAAAAACAAGTATTTTTAAATTAAGTGAAAAATTATTATTACTGTAATGATTACAGCAGGGTATTAGTTTCTATTTCCATTCCCAGATTAGCTGGGGTTAGGGTTGAGGTTAGGGTTGAGGTTAGGGCTGGGGTTAGGGTTAGGGTTAGGGTTAGGGTTAGGGTTAGGGTTAGGGTTAGGGTTAGGGTTAGGGTTAGGGTTAGGGGTTAGGGTTAGGGTTAGGGTTAGGGTTAGGGTTAGGGTTAGGGTTAGGTTTTTGGAAAGGGGTTAACTCCCGAGTACCTCCCGCCTCATCATTAGACTGGACGGTTGTCAAGGTACCCTAGGGCAAGGCACTGGCCGGCGCTCGTTATTCTGCAACTCTTGTGCTTATGTCTCACCTCGGTTTCATAAAACTTCTTAATAACCAAAATGTGTTTGGCTCTTGTTGAACCTGTACTCTTCATAATCATTTCCCTTTTTGAGAAACCCATCCAATAATCCCTACCAAACGGTATCAAAGCCAAGTTCTCCACGGTCATTATTCGAGGTGTTACCCACTGTGATTGGATTAGCTGGAGTTAGGCCTTTAGGATTTAGGGCTATGAAATTAATCAGGGTTTCTATAACTCCCTCCACTGGTTGGGTTATCATTTCCCTTTATGAGAAACCCATCCAATAATCCCTACCAAACGGTATCAAACCCAAGTTCTCCACGGTTGTCCGCCTAGCCAAGGTTATTATTCGAGGTGTCACACACTGTGATTGGATTAGATGGAGTTAGGCCTTCAGGATTTAGGGCTATGAAATTAATCAGGGTTTCTATAACTCCCTCCACTGGTTGGGTTTATGGTTTAGAACAAAGCAGGATTTATATAGGACCCACCATGGTTGAGGTTAGGTTTTCAGACCGGGATAGGGTGTACACAGAAACCGAAACAGGGCTCGTACCAGATTCAACGTGGTTGAGGTTAGGAATTTGTGCTGGGGAAAGTTGAACACCATACCTGAGACAGGTTGGGGTTAGGGTTAGGGTTGGGGTTAGGGTTGGGGTTAGGGTTGGGGTTAGGGTTGGGGTTGGGGTTAGGGTTAGGGTTAGGGGTTAGGGTTAGGGTTAGGGTTAGGGTTAGGGTTAGGGTTAGGGTTAGGGGTTAGGGTTAGGGTTAGGGTTAGGGTTTAGGGTTAGGGGTTAGGGGTTAGGGTTAGGGTTAGGGTTAGGGTTAGGGTTAGGGTTAGGGGTTAGGGGTTAGGGTTAGGGGTTAGGGTTAGGGTTAGGGTTAGGGTTAGGGTTAGGGTTAGGGTTTAGGGTTTAGGGTTTAGGGTTAGGGTTAGGGTTAGGGTTAGGGTTAGGGTTAGGGTTAGGGTTAGGGTTAGGGTTAGGGTTAGGGGTTAGGGTTAGGGTTAGGGTTAGGGTTAGGGTTAGGGTTAGGGTTAGGGTTAGGGTTAGGGTTAGGTTTTTGGAAAGGGGTTAACTCCCGAGTACCTCCCGCCTCATCATTAGACTGGACGGTTGTCAAGGTACCCTAGGGCAAGGCACTGGCCGGCGCTCGTTATTCTGCAACTCTTGTGCTTATGTCTCACCTCGGTTTCATAAAAATTCTTAATAACCAAAATGTGTTTGGCTCTTGTTGAACCTGTACTCTTCATAATCATTTCCCTTTTTGAGAAACCCATCCAATAATCCCTACCAAACGGTATCAAAGCCAAGTTCTCCACGGTTATTATTCGAGGTGTTACCCACTGTGATTGGATTAGCTGGAGTTAGGCCTTTAGGATTTAGGGCTATGAAATTAATCAGGGTTTCTATAACTCCCTCCACTGGTTGGGTTATCATTTCCCTTTTTGAGAAACCCATCCAATAATCCCTACCAAACGGTATCAAAGCCAAGTTCTCCACGGTCGTCCGTCTAGCTAAGGTTATTATTCGAGGTGTCACACACTGTGATTGGATTAGCTGGAGGTAGGCCTTTAGGATTTAGGGCTATGAAATTAATCAGGGTTTCTATAACTCCCTCCACTGGTTGGGTTTATGGTTTAGACCAAAGCAGGATTTATATAGGACCCACCATGGTTGAGGTTAGGTTTTCAGACCGGGATAGGGTGTACACAGAAACCGAAAACAGGGCTCGCACCAGACTCAACGTGGTTGAGGTTAGGCATTTGTGCTGGGGAAAGTTGAACACCATACCTGAGACAGGTTGGGGTTAGGGTTAGGGTTGGGGTTAGGGCTAGGGTTAGGGCTGGGGCTAGGGTTGAGGTTAGGGCTGGGGCTAGGGTTGGGGTTAGGGCTGGGGTTAGGGTTAGGGCCAGGGCTGGGGTTAAGGTTGAGGTTAGGGTTGGGGTTAGGGTTAAGGTTAGGGTTGAGGTTAGGGTTGGGGTTAGGGTTAGGGCCAGGGTTGGGGTTAGGGTTAAGGTTAGGGTTGGGGTTAGGGTTGGGGCTAGGGCTGGGGCTAGGGTTGAGGTTAGGGCTGGGGCTAGGGTTGGGGTTAGGGCTGGGGTTAGGGCCAGGGCTGGGGTTAAGGTTGAGGTTAGGGTTGAGGTTAGGGCTGGGGTTAGGGTTGGGGTTAGGGTTAGGGCTGGGGTTAGGGTTAGGGCCAGGGTTGGGGTTAGGGTTGAGGTTAAGGTTGGGGTTAGGGTTGGGGCTAGGGCTGAGGCTAGGGTCGGGGCTAGGGTTGGGGTCAGGGTTGGGTTAGGGTTAGGGTTAGGGTTAGGGTTAGGGTTAGGGTTAGGGTTAGGGTTAGGGTTAGGTTTTTGGAAAGGGGTTAACTCCCGAGTACCTCCCGCCTCATCATTAGACTGGACGGTTGTCAAGGTACCCTAGGGCAAGGCACTGGCCGGGTTAGGGTTAGGGTTAGGGTTAGGGTTAGGGTTAGGGTTAGGGTTAGGGTTAGGGTTAGGGTTAGGGTTAGGGGTTAGGGTTAGGGTTAGGTTTTTGGAAAGGGGTTAACTCCCGAGTACCTCCCGCCTCATCATTAGACTGGACGGTTGTCAAGGTACCCTAGGGCAAGGCACTGGCCGGCGCTCGTTATTCTGCAACTCTTGTGCTTATGTCTCACCTCGGTTTCATAAAACTTCTTAATAACCAAAATGTGTTTGGCTCTTGTTGAACCTGTACTCTTCATAATCATTTCCCTTTTTGAGAAACCCATCCAATAATCCCTACCAAACGGTATCAAAGCCAAGTTCTCCACGGTCATTATTCGAGGTGTTACCCACTGTGATTGGATTAGCTGGAGTTAGGCCTTTAGGATTTAGGGCTATGAAATTAATCAGGGTTTCTATAACTCCCTCCACTGGTTGGGTTATCATTTCCCTTTATGAGAAACCCATCCAATAATCCCTACCAAACGGTATCAAACCCAAGTTCTCCACGGTTGTCCGCCTAGCCAAGGTTATTATTCGAGGTGTCACACACTGTGATTGGATTAGATGGAGTTAGGCCTTCAGGATTTAGGGCTATGAAATTAATCAGGGTTTCTATAACTCC